>NC_056528.1:27704450-27807434 GCF_019175285.1 Sceloporus undulatus
GGGCCCAGAGCGGAGCTCTGCTCCGCTCTGGGCCCACAACAAACTCCAGCTCCCAGAATTCCATAGCCTTGAGCCAGGGCAGTTACAGCAGTGCCAAACTGGATTATTTCTTCAACGTGGATGCAGCTTAAGTTAGCATATCCAGGGGGTAGCTGTGTTGGCCATGCTGCAAAGCACAATAGCATCCCAAATCCACAAAGCAGAGATGCTTCAAGTAGGCCAACCACAACGCATACAATCCATGTTGCATGTCAAGGCTGGGTTTTGCTATAAATCTCTGCCTCCTTAGCTTTAGATCTGGGTTGCCGCCCCTCGCACTCAGCACCCAAGAGACCAATGGCTCCCTGGGGGCTGAAATCCTGCCGCCTTCCTCTCCGCCTGCAGAAAACCAACTCCTGGTCCATGCCTTTCTATCACCATGGAGATGAAATTCTTGGATGATGATTAGAAAGATGGAGGGAAAGGGGGGAAGAAGAAGGCCTTTCATCCTTCAGTTCCCTACCTGCTGTGCGTCTGCTGGTGGGGAGCTAGCTAACTGGGGAGGGCAGAATCCCCCTCTTTTTGTTAATATAAAACATTATTGGAAAAGCAGGTTGGATTGTTCGTTCCGGAGACAGCGCCTCTGAGAGATGTACAGAGTGCTTCCCTTGCAGACTGAAACCATAAAAGCGTTGCAGCTTTGGCTTTTAAATCCCCAGCGGTTTGGGTATCGGACTAGGACTCTGGAGACCAGGGTTTGATTCCCAGCTTGGCCATGAAACCCATTGGGAGACCTTGGGCAAGTCACACTCTCTCAGCCTCAGGGGAAGGTAACTGCAAGCCTCCTCTGAATAAATTGGCCCCAAAAAATGCCTTCAAAGGTTCACCTTAGGCCGGATCACCATAAGTTGTAAATGACTTGAAGGCACACAGCAACAAGAAAGAGATGAGATACCTGAGCCAGCGGCATGTGATTGAAAATAATAAATATATTGGTTGTTCCTGTGTGTTTTCAAACCTAAGACAGCCCTATCACAGGGTTTTGTTTAACTTTTGCTTCCCCTGTGTCAAAGAACCTGCCTCAAAAACCTAGACTAGTAAATGTCTTTGCCTCTGCTGAGCTAGCTTTCTGCTTGCAGGGAATTTTGTTTCCCTGCTTTGCTTTTACACACAATAATATTGTGAGACATATACCCACAGCTCCTCTGCTCTGGGGTACCGTCTGCTCCAAGTAGGTGACAATTTTGACAACTTACAACCACTTTTGTGGCTGTAACAGATTGGATTCCACTGTGCAGGTGCCATGGGAAGGACAAGATCCCAAAACTCCTTTCCTCTCTCCTTGCTTGAATTGGGTGCAAACTAGGTTTGGACTTTGAACTCAGTTTGCAGCAACTGATGTGGATAAAGGTGGAAATGGTGGGAAACTGGGACACATTAACAGCTGCTGAAAAGTGGGAAGACAAAGGATTAATAGGGAATATCCCTGCCAAAACAGAGGCAGCTGGAGGGTATGCAATAAAGGGTTGGGAATTACGTGGCCTTCCAGATGCTGCACTATCTCTCATCATCCCTTGCCACTGAGCTATGCTGGCTGTCGTAGCTGCACACCTTCAAGTCGTTTCCAAGTTACGGTGACCGTATCATGGTGCATAGTGGTTTGAGTGTTGGCCTATGGCTTTGGAGAGCAGGGTTTGATTCCAGCTCAGCCATGACACCCACCTTTGGCAAGTCACACTCTCTCAGCCTCAATGGTAAACCTCTGAACAAACCTGACCAAGAAAATATCACGATGGGGTCGTCATAAGTCCAAAACAAATTGAAGGCACACAGTGAGAACAATCGTGGGGTTTGTTGGTTAGGGGGCTGCCGGAGGCTGCAATTCAAGGTCTGGAGGGATGCAGGATTCTCTCCTGTTGCCTCAAACCTCCCGGTCGTGGCCTGACTTAGCCTCTGCCGTTGCCATCACTCGACTTATCCAACCACCCCATTTTTACGGCCTCTTGCTCATCTGTCCCTGATGGGGAGCTCTGACTCACCTCCTGCCCCCAAAATGGCTTAGATCGAGTGCAGCTTTTAGGGGGTTTTGTGCTCGGAGGGTGTTGTTGTGGATGACGATGATGAGGATATTCCACCCGTCGCCGACGGGCATGATGTGATCCCTGGGTGGGCGGCATGCAGCCGATGAGCCAATGGAGAAAAAGAGGCTTGCTTTTTTTTGCTACCCAAGGCCAGTGAAGACAGAGAGGGGAATGGAAAGCAATGAATTTGGGGCCTTCTACATTCTATCAGAAAAGGAGCAAAGCTGTCTGACATAGAAAGAAAGCGACAGAAGGAAACAGCAGAAGCAAACCCACAAGAGGGAGGAAGGAAAGAAGGAAGGAGAGGGGGGGAAAAAACCCAACCTAAGAACATCTCCTGATTTCTCGCATCCATCTTCTCATCCTCTCCTCCATCCTTCCTATTACTGGGAATATATATATATATATATATATATATATATATATATATATATTCAGACCTGCCATTGCTTTCCAACGATCCGAACACCCACCTTGTCTTCTCTCTCCCTTCCCAGTTGGATCTTGGCAACGAAGGAGAGGCACCTCGCTTCCCAAAAAGAGACGGTAAAAAGAGCAAGCCGTGCGGCAGAAAATCCATGGTCCAGCTTTGAGCAGTGGCAGGTGATGGAGCCAAGGATGCTCTGAGCTAAACCGGCCATGATACATATATTTTCCCCCTCCTGCTTGAACATGTGAGCTCAGAGGAAGGAAGGATGGAGAACTGGAGATAAACAACAAAAAAGCAGAGACAGAAAAGCAGGCACCAAGGAAGGAAGGGAGGAAGGAAGGAAGAAATCCCAGGCAACACAGACCTCCTTTTGCATCACCGCTTCTGCCCCTTTTGATATATGTATGTAGATTTCCCTTTGCTTCTTCGATCCTTTTCCCTTTAAAAAAAAAAACACATTTTAATGATTATTTATTATTCTTTCCACTGCGGGTGATATAGGCCAGCGGTTCCATTTGGTGGCGGACCATGAGCAATGATTTGAGCGCATGGGAGAACACGACCAGCGAGGGGGTGACGGTAAGTCTTAGGCCGCCAGGCCACATGGGGCGGGTGGGGTGACATCTGGGGGGGTCTACTTTTTCGTCTTGACCCTCCCAACTTTCCCCCAAGCCTTCCTTCTTCTTTCCCTATCATGCCACACAAAGACACACAGTCTTCAATTTTCTCCCTTCTCTGAAAAGAGGCAATTGCAGCTAATTGTCAAGTTTTCTCTTAAGTCGGATGGTGTATCTGCTCTGGGTTTTAGTCTGAACTTTAAAGGGAGCCACCTTTAAAGGTTCTGAACTTTTTATTTGGTGCGGGAATGAGAAAAAAAAGTCAGAAGGTGCTACACACATGCTTCATCCCCCTCCCTGGCATCGAATCCACTCTTCTGTTGGAAAGATTGGGTTGTTGTGTGCCTTTGAGTTGTTTCCGACTTAAAGCGCTCCTATAATGCCAAGTTTGTTTGGAGGGGTTTGCCATTGCCATCCCCTGAGGCTGAGAGAGTGTGACCTGCCCAAGGTGGGTTTCCATGGCTAAGCTGGGACCTGAATCCTGGTCTCCATGGTCCAGTGCTCACACCTTGCTGGCTCTGCTTTTAAACTATGTCTAGCTTAACTCTTGTAATCCACCTGGAGTCGCAAACTGGGGGAAAAGGGAGGAAATAAATTTAATAATAATAATAACAGCAATAATAACATTAATCTGGAATCAGTAAAGCAACTAAATTTGGCAGGATTAATGTATGTATATAAGAGAATATTTCTTACACCAGAAAATGTTTTGATGCCTCTGAACATCTGCAGAGTGTCTTTGCTTGGCTGTACTCTATAACAAAGGGAGTCAGCATGGTGTAGTAGTTTAAGTGTTGGACTAGGACACTGGAGACCAGGGTTCGAATCCCAGCTCGGCCATGGAAATCCATTGGGTGACCTTGGGTAAGTTACACTCTCTCAGCCTCAGAGGATGTCAATGGCAAGACCCCTCTAAAGAAACTTGCCAAGAAAACCCCATGATAGGTTTGCCATAGGATCACCATAAATCAGAATTTACTTAAAGGCACACAACAACAAACTCTATAACAAGAACAAGGATACTATCCCTCCGTTGCCCTGTAGATATCTCAGAGTATAGATGTTTCAGGTTTCTGGGAGATGAAATCCAAAATGTCTGGGGGTTCAAGGCTCCCCAGCTTTGCTCTGCAACTATGGCTTGCCCATTAATTTTTTATTTGTTAGATTTTGGGCAATACTTTGGTATTTTGGGACTTTCCATTTGTTTACAGGTTTGGGACCATGGTGGATACTGCGAGTTAAAAATCTGCCCCCCAAAACATAGCATGATTCAGTACCTCTGTATTTGTCTGGTTTTGCAGTGGGGCTCTGAGCATGGTTTCATAGAATTGTAGATTTGGAAGAGGTCACAAGGGCCATCAAGTCCAAGCCCCTGCCATGCAGGAATACACATGGGATGGCCAGGTAGCCTCCAAGGGCTGGCAACTGTTTTTGGGAGTGTTTGTGTGTCTCCTAGATATAAAAATGTGTGATTGGACAACCAGGGAGAAAAGGCGTGGATAAAACTCCCAAAATCAGTCTAAAACTGGGTCAAGACGTATACATGATTGAATTCTTGTGAACTCTGCTCAGGACAGCAGGGCATCCCAGGTGAAAAGCAAGAGTCCCTGGCATTGAGAATGTCCGAGACAGACTGCCCTTGTCTGTGGAGGCTTTCTTTTGCAATCTTAATAGAACTCCTTAACATGCAATCAGCTTCATGTTCAATTGTGAAGCCTGAAAATGAGAAACGGCAGCAATCTCTCTCCTTCTCCTAGTTATTTCCCCCCCCCAGGCTGGGTTCAGTACAAGTCGAGTCCCCCTTATCCGAAATATTCCAAACTCCAAAATTGTCCACCTGGGTGGCTGAGACAGTGCTACCTCTGTTTCTGGATGGTTCATTGTAGACAAACTGTGTTTCAGCCACAAAATTATTAAAAATATTGTGTATAAAATTACCTTCAGACTATATCTATAAGATGTATGCAAAACCTAACATAAATTGAATGTTAATACTCTCCAAGATTCTGTATCTGCAAATTTTATTCATTCTGTATATGCCAATATCCATTATGTATATGCAAATATCCCAGACTCCGAAAACCAAAACACTTCTGGTCCCAAGCATAAGGGAGACTCAACCCAAAATAAACTGTCACTGGAGCTAGAGGTTCAATATAAATGTTGAAATGATTAATATCCATTGTTGGCTCTACTATTCAGTGCAGTGGTATTTTCTGGGGGTTTGCAAGTATACCCACTGCTCAGAGTTGAGTTTCCACCTGCAACCTTTTAACAATTTGGTTTCTGTAAAGGATATTTTTTTCTAAATGAATTACTTGAGTGCCCTTCTCTCTTTCTCCCCCTTCCTTCTCTGTGCCCCTGACACCTGACAGACAGTACCTAGTGAGGTGAATGGCCAGGATGGGTATGTGTTACTCTTGGTGCTTCTTTCCATCTTCATTGGAGGAACCCTCGTGCTTATCTTTGGTGTCCTGATCATTTGTCGGCGCTGCTGTGAGACGGACCGCCGTCACTCCAGGTAACAGAGTACGCAGGGAAGGTACTACAGAGAGACAGAAAAACATGAGGACAGTTCATGATGGGTGACACCTGACTTGATACAAAAGCGATCTGGGAGTCTTTGTGGGCCACGAGCTGAAAATGAGCTGACAGTGTGGCTCAAGCAATATCAGAATGGAATCAAGATGGCAAAAGTTATAAACAAGGAAGCAGGAGCTAGGAGAGGCTGCAGCAGTTTGCTTTTGCCTGATCCAACTGGGAAAGGAAAGGCAAGGCAAGATTCAGCCTCCTCCTCTCCCTTCCCCACTGCTGAGTTAACTGAATGCAAACTACTTTTGAACTTTCAACTCAGTTTGCAGCAATTGAAGGACAAAGGAAAGTGGGAGAGAGATACTGGGACATTTTAAAGGCATCTGAAAAAATGGGATGGGACAGGATTAAGCGGTACTGTCTCTACCAAGCTGGAAGCCATGCACTTTGAACTCAGTTTTCTGCAACGGAAGTTAGCTGAGGGCAAAGGAGGGAGGAGGAGAGATAAACTGGGACATTTTAAAGGCATCTGAAAAAGTGAGACAGCAGAGGATTTACTGAGACAAATTCATGACAGTTGGTCAGTATGCACACCCGTTTTCCTCTGTCAAATATTGGACTGACATTTGCCCATGTAGGTCTAGCTTAGGCTGATGTTTGGAGCCTTTTGGAGGTGAGATTTTGGTAGCTGGTTGGTTCTCTGTTTGGCTAACAATCAATCCTTTGTATTTATATTTTTCATTCCTTTTTCTGTCCTGGTTTCAGAGCAAATGATGACCCAGAGAAAACAAACACCACCTACCTGGACGACTCACAGCCGGCTCAAGGTGAGGGGCATCCATCTCTCGCTTAGTAACTCTGTCTCGTAAAAGCCTTGAGTTGTCAATTGCTAGGATGTGTTGCTGTGGAAACTTCACCTTCTTGGCCCGGCATCGTGTGCCCGGCATCGTGGGTGTGCTTTGCCTACCCACCATCTTCTTCAGGGATCCTGCTCAATTGGCTTCTACGCCTGAAAAGAACGAGCGGGGAACTGGTGTGAGTGATGCCACACCAGGCCCCAATGTAACAAAAAGTTGGCTCTCTATTTGAATGGCAAAACCCTCAGGACACAACAAGGGAGGGGGAGAAATTGGATCATTCTGTTCATTGGCATTGCTCTGTTCAAAATACTCTCTCCAGGGTCTCAGAGAAGACTCTGCTTAAATTCAAGATGCTGGGGATTCAAATCTGGGGCCTCCTGTAAGCAAGTCTGCTGAGCTAATGTCCCCTCAAAGTGAAAAGAAGTCTTGATCCAATAATATGGAGGTGGCAGAGAGAATAGTTTTTGGCTACTTGGATGAGATGCTCCAATTGGTATCCCTAGAGGTCATCCATCCTAACCCCCAGCGGCCATGTTTCCCTTCTGCATTTGTTTTCCTAGAGATCACCATCAAGGTGGATGATCCCGATGACATGTCCAGCTCCAGTTACCGAGATGCGGAGAGTGAGCGGTTTCTGTCCTCTGGCAGTGCCACAGGGAGGAGGGTCTCTTTCAATGAGGCGGCGCTCTTTGAGCAGAGCAAGAAGACGCAGGAGAAAGGCAGGAGGTATGTCCCTGGTGTGAGAGAAGGTGGCTATTGACCTGGTGCCAGGGTGCAACTCATGTACACCTCTAGATGTAGTTGGAATGTAACTCCCATCATTCTGCACCCCAGGCTGTGCTGATCATGACTGTTGGGAGCTGCAGTCCAATAATATGAGGAGAACCACATAATTTCCCTCCCAGTCTAGAATAGGATTGGGTTGCCTAGTGGTTTTGGAGTAGGGCTGGGGAGACCCTGCAGTCAAATGAGTGAGCAAATCCAAGACCATCTCAATATGGTTGGACTGCAGGTCCCACCATCCCTAAGCACTGGCACTGGCTGGCTAGGGGCAGCTGGGAATTGTAGTTCATAAACATCTCGAGGGCCAATCCTTGAGGTGTTTGTTCCTTATTTATTCCTACTTATAAAGAAGTTATAAGAGGAGAGAGCAGTGCTGTGACGTAGTGGCTTAGAGTGCCGGACTTGGGGGATCTGGCTCAGGCAGATGGGAGCTGGAGTCCAGCAACATCTAGAGGGCCATAGGTCCCCACCTGTGTGTGAGAATGGCTTCCTCCCTAACCCAAGCCTCTCCAGACTTTTTTAGCCTACAGCTCCCATCATCCCTGGCTGGCATGGCCAGTGCTCTGGGATATGGGGACTTTCAGGACAGAAAATATGGGATTCTTGTAATTCAGATACAGTACAAGTGAACAAACTACAAATCTCAGGATTCCATAATGTTGAGCCATGGCAATTAAAGTGGTATCAAACTGCAGTGAAGATTAGGCCCTCAGACAGAAGTTAAATGGACTACAGGTCCCATAGTCCTCCAAGCATGCAGACTGAGGATGATGGGCACCATGGTCTCACCAATCTGAAGAGCATGCCCCCTACTAGGGGAGGTTTTATTGGGGTATTTTATTTGTCAAGGAAGAGCCACCTTGACATAATGGTTTCAGTGCTAGACTAGAACTCTGAGAGACCAGGGTTCGAATTCCTGATTGACCATAGAAACCCATTAGGTGGCCTTAGGGGAGTCTCACTCTCCCAGCCTTAGGGGAAGCCAAAGGCAATCGTCCTCTGAACAAATCTAGCCAAGAAATCTCCATTGCAGGTTTGTCTCAGAGTCGCTACAAGCCGGAAACAACTTGAAGGCACACAGCAACATTTGCAATGGCTTCATACCATCCCTTGTTCTCTTCCTTGGGTCAGGTACACTCTGACGGAAGGAGATTTCCACCACCTGAAAAATGCCCGCCTGAGCCACCTTCCGCTTCCCCCCTCCGCCGCCCTCAAAATTGTGACCATCCACGAGTGCGAATCCAACGAGAACAGCCTTGCCATGACACCCCGGCGTCCTCCTGCCAAACCCAGCCTTGCCATCTTCCAGGTGAGTCCCACCTGCCCCCACAACAGGTCTTGGAGTCCAACTCCCATCATCCTGGGTGGTCTATAATCCCTTTTTTTCCAAAATAGCAAGATCCTGCTCCTTGTGGGTCTGATCTTAAATGACAAAGTGCCTTATTCCGGTTTGGATTGTTTTTCCAATATTATGTGATCTGAATGGCAGCACCTTAGCTCCCATCTGCCTTTCCCCAATTTTTTTAGGGGTGATGCTGGGGATTAAAGATGGGGTCTGGAGACCAGGGTTTTACTCCCAGCTCTGCCATTAAACCCACTGGGTGACTTTGCGCGAGTTACATTTTCTTAGCCTCTGGAGAAGGCAGTGGCAAATGTCTTCTGAACAAATCTTGTCAAGTAATGATGAAATGTATCTGCACTTTATAGAGGGTCAGAAATGATGAACCGCAAATAATGTGAGCCCTGTGCTTCATTTTAAAAATGTTCCAACTTCTGTGTTTGTTCTTGGGGTGAAGAGTGCTGTCGGAACCCAATAACTAGCACATTTTAGAATCATAATTGTTTGCAGTAACTATGGACAAAATATGCTTACACAACCTTTCAATCTTCTTCACATTTTTACCTGGAATCTACTTCCCATATTAATATTTATTAGTTATATCTCCCTTGTTGTTTTGTGCCTTCAAGTTGTTTCTGACTTATGGCGACTCTAAGGCAAACCTATCACCTTTTTTTCTGGGGTTGAAAGTGTGTGACTTGCCCAAGGGTATCCCATGGGTTTTAATGGCTAAGCACAGATTCAAACCCTGATCTCCAGAGTCAGAGTCCAAGCCTCCAACTACTACGCCACACAGGCTTAAGAGAGGCATTTCAACTTTGTAGAACCTGTATAAAGTTGAGAAACTATTAAAGGGTGATATCATGGGGATGCAATCCAAATAGGGATCCCAGGAAGGCTGGATTTGGCCTCTAGGTTCCAAGATCCCCAACTCTTGATCTAGTTAGTAAAAGTGAGACCCAGTGTTAGAACATATGTTGGGGTTCTGAAATATTAGGCTGCCAGATCTCAAAGCCTGGCTCTAAGTCTCTGGTCTTTATGGGTCACCTCTGTGCAAGAGATGAGGGCAAAGTCTCTAGTTTTGGGGGAGCTCAGCTCCAAGCAAGAGGAAAGCTCTGGGTGTGAATCTCCAGCTCAGCTAAAAGAGCAACAGCTTGTTGCAGTTTGCAAGGCTGAACTGATATATTGGACCCTGGTCTCCAGAGGTGTAATCCAACACTCAAACCACTATGCCACCCTAGCTCTCCTCAACTTATATCACTCTCTGGGAGGTCTATGTATTTACTTTGTTGGCTTCCTACTTTGCTTCCAATCTTTATGGTGCCAGGGCTCACCTTCTGGTCTGCACCCAGTCTCCATCTAGAACTAGCAAGCAAGAAGGAATAATCCCTTCATTTCACCTTGTATCAGAACAGCCCCTTTAGCAAAGGTTTCTGTCTCAGTTTCCAAAGAGGAATACAAGTTCTCTGTGTTTGTGTCTATGTTTGAACTACAAGCTTGTGAGTACTTAATGGCATCACCAGGGCAGTGCCAAGCTCTTAGGTTTTGGCCCCAAAGCTTCAATTTCTTACCTCCTTTCTTTTTCATCCTCCATGTTGCCTCCTTTCTGCAGCCCACAGGGACCACCTTGCCCCAGACGGCACTAACCAGCCATGGGATGTGTCCCAGCTCTGCGTTGCCCGGGGACACCTTTAATTCTACGGTGGAAGCCAGTTCTTCTGTTTCCTCAGATTCTGGCGAGGGGAGCTCGGTAGGTTGAAACAAACAGGCCATCAAACAGCTGTTCATACATCAGTCACCACAAAAGGACCACATGCAACAAAATCCACTTTTCCTTTCATGCCTTTGCATGTCTTCTGGCGCTTTTCCTTTCTTGTCCCTGAGAGATTTAGTAAGATGCCTCACATCTCCTCACAGCTGTCCAAGGCACATGCATTGAACCAGAGTTGGAAAAGACCCCCAAAGAACATCCACTCCAACCCCTTGCCATGCAGGAAGATACAATCAAAGCACCCCTAAGAGGTGGTCACCTAACTTCTCTTTAAAAACCTCCAATGAAGGAAACTCCACCACCTGCCAGGGCAGCATCTTCCACTGTTGCACAGCTCTCACTGTCAGGAAATTCTTCCTAATATTGAGGTGGAATCTCTTTTCCTGTAGTTTGAATCTGCTGCTCTGAGTTTCAAGTCTCTGGAGCAGCAGAAAACAAGCTTGCTCCATTCGCAATCTTTTCAAATAACTGAACATGGCTATCATGTCACCTCTTCCCCAGGCTAAATATATGTCTTTTTTGAACATACTGGGGGCAGCTGATGAATCAGGCTTTTTTTGCTCTCCCACTTTCTCTTGATTTTGCTGTTCACACATGCTTAGTAAGGGATTCTGGAGGCAGCTGCTGTATACATTCCCTGTGGTAAGCAGGCACACATGGCTGCCCTAAGGAATGGCAAAAATCATGCGGACCTCTAGATGTAGTTGCACTATAACTCCCATCATTCTGCACCCCTGGCTATGCTGACCAAGAACTGCTGGGAGTTGCAGTCCAATAATATGATGAGAAGCACATAATTTCCATCCCAGTCTAGAATAGGACTCGATCGCCTAGTGGTTTTGGAGTAGGACAGGGGAGACCCTGCAGTCGAATAAGTGAGCTGGTTTCCAGCTCATGTTTTCTAGCCTTGTTTCTTGCAAACATATGCTGCTGCAACCTGACACCAAAAGGCTGATGCTGCTAAAAAAACCTCCCTGCTAGACAGAGGTTGAAGAGAACAGGGGCTGGATAGGCATAGAAAGGCTTTGTAAAAAATGGAAGCTTCGCTGTCAGAAGCTTAATGAACTGAGCTATGCCTGGAATACATTTGCGCATTCAAGATGAAGCATTATAACCTTTATGTGATGTGTGTGTGTGTCTGTTGTGCATCCATCAGCCTGGCAAAAGCACACAATTTATGTCCCCAGGGGCCATTAAGAGTTGTGTGTTGCGGTAGGACTGGCAGCGGCAGTGGGGACCTTTTACACATGGTTGCCCCCGATGTCACCAAAAGGTTCTCCCTTCCTACTGTGCATGACTCCCTTTCCTCTTTCTCTCTCTCAGTCTGACGGTGCGGCCAGGAGTCCGAAGGGAGCAGGAGCTGGGAGTGCAATTGCCGGGGAAGCCACGCCACCACAAGCCCAGGGTGCCGTCCTCCATTTCTTCACCCGCTTGCGACGCCACGCCAGTCTGGAAGGGGCAAGCCCTTACTTCAAGATCAAGAAGTGGAAACTGGAAACCAGCCAGCGGGCCGCCAGCCTGGATACACGAGGTGGGTGGCAAAAACACCAGGAAGCCTCTCGGTTGATCTGAGCTTTGTATTGGCTGCTGTGACTGGCAGCAGTGGGGAGAGAAGGGTCTATTCCCATCTCCTGCAACCCACACTACCCAGATATAACACTATCATTCCACTTGGACTGCCATGGTCCCCTCCTGTAGAATCCTGAGGTTTGCAGTTTAGGGAGGGGCCTTTAGGATTCTCACCCAGAGAGAGCTCTAGTGCCTCCTCAAACTTCAAATCCCACAGTTGCATAGGATGCAGTTAAAGGTGGAATCACAGTGCTCTATTTGTGTGGCGTGAAAGGGATCCAGATTCTTTTGTTAAAACGTTGAGCGAGTGACAATGACAGAAATTGAGACCCAGATCTTCAGCATGCAACCTGTGTTCGTCACTGTGCTATAGTCTTTTGCCGAAATGTCAAGTTTCCAGTCCTCATGTCAGAAGTAGGAAAAAGGACAGTGCCTTGGGAGCCACATGCAATCATCCAGTTTTCTCTGGGAAGGAACAGGATGAATTTCCCTTCTTCCACATTCCAAATTTCCAGTGAACATCACATTTCTAGTTGTCATGGTTCTACATTTAGTTTAAGTGGGAGGCTGCCTTATACTAAATCAGACTATTTGTCCATCTCAACCCAGTATTCTTTTCTCTGACTGGTAGTGTGTCTCTCCAGGGTCTCAGGCAGAGAAGGGGACGTTTCCATCATCTGATGTTTTTGGACTGGAGATGCCAGGACTTTCCGCATAATACAGATGCCTTCCCTTTCTCGAAGCTATTTGCAGCGACTCTGTTCACTGCCCAGCCATTGTTTTGGACTGTGGAGACTTCTCCATGGTGGCACCATTTGTGTGGAATACATTTTCCTCTGACACCAGCAGCTTTGGGCCTGCAATTCATATTTTGCTGTGCCTGAAGATCAAAGCTGTAGGGAATTCCCTTTTTGTCAATTTAGAATCTTGTAGGGGGATTCTGGGAGTTGTAGTGCACAAAAGGGGTGTTTCTGAAACTAGTTGAAGGTTTGTCCACTTCCACACATCTTTCCAAGTGTAGTTGGTAGCTCCAGCCTTCCCGAACTTGACTCTTTCCCCCTTGATGTTCAGGGTCACCAAAACGGCACCAGTTCCAACGGCAGAGGGCTGCCAGCGAGAGCATGGACCAAGAAGACCGGGATGCGCACCAGACAGACATCATCCAGTACATTGCTCGGACAGGCGACGTGGTGTTTCGTCCCACAGCAGGACCTCTCCTCCCAGCTCCTGCCAGCCCCACATTATCTCTCGGCAGGTATTTTTCTGTAGATAAGTGGGAACAAGGGACGGTAGAACATGCACAGGCACAGAGTATTTTCCTGCTTTCTCTCTAGCTCCCCAAGCAACCTCAATCCTCCCCCTGAGACCTCTTGGGATCAGTGGTTGCACTTTGCATTGCTTTCCGTGCTGCAGTCCACTTGGACTCTAGTTCCCACCAGCCCCAGCCAGCATGGTTGTCCGTGAAGGATGATGGGACCTGGAGTTAAAAAAACTGAGCAAATACAGGAATAGATCTCTAAGTGTCCCAAAGCTTGATAGTAACCACTTATAAAGAATAAGCTCCAGGATGAGTCTCCCTTATCTGGAATTCTGAAATCCTAAATATTCCAAAATCCAAAATGGTCCACATGAGAGTGGCTAGGATAGGGACACCTTTGCTTTCTGGTGGTTCAATGTACACAAACTTTGTTTCATGCACAGTATTATTAAAAATATTATGTATAAATTTACCATCAGGTTATTTGTATAAAGTGTGTATGAAACATAAATGAATTTCATGTTTAGACTTGGCTCCCATCTCCAAAATAAACTCATTATGTATATATAAATATTCCAAGACCCAGAACAGTTCTGGTCCTAAGCGTTTTGGGTAAGAGAGACTCAACCTGTACTTGTAAATAATGGTTCTGAGTGAGCAATAATTAAGTTACATTATTATTGTAGTAGCGAGAAATTGAAATTCACATTATTATTATTATTATTTGCAGTGGTTTTTCTTGTTTTTTTTAATAGTTATTGTGAAGAGTAAGGTTTTATTTGTACTTCAGACCAACCAGTGGCTTGTAGCCTTCTTATTTTTAAGTAACTGAACTGTAGCTATTTTAGTTAGTTTTAACTAATTAGAAATGTTAGCTGCAATGGTAGCTAGTTACTTTTATTGGAACTGTAAGGAGAGCTAGGGACTAGTAAGGGATGCTGTTAAGTCTTACGCGTTGCCTGAATTATGTGTCTTGCATTGTTAGTAATGAATTAACTTGAAAAGGTAACTTTGCAGGTAGTGCTTGTAACTAATTACTTCTGGAAAAGTAACGTTATAAATCGATTACACAACTAGTAGAGGCTCAATCTGGTAATCTGATCTGTCCTGAGCATGGGGTAGTCTAGCCTGATCTTAATTCGGCTAGATTCCTCCTGGCATTTTGAGAGTTGGGTTCTGGAAAAAGACATTCAGAGTATATATATATGGGAAGAGTGAATCCTATAAAGGTGAAGCTCTCTAATGGTTGCATATTTACAGTAAACTTCCTGGAATTGAAAGACAGAACCTTACAAAGCAGGTGTTTTATCAATGAGCTATGACCATATCCCAATGATCAAGTTTCTAGTCCTCGTGGATGTAAATTAGGGTGGGCAAAGCATGGTTCAACTTTTGCCAGGGGCATTTTTACAACATGTTTGCCCTCCTGGCCAGTTTAAGCCTAGAGGGGCTTTTTTGTGAACGTTAAATGACTTCCACTCATTTCCTGTTGTTAAAAAAGACATCTTCTAATCTTAAAGGCTTAGGGAGCCCTAAAACACAGCAAGAATGCCCCTCCAGCCCCCTACAAGGCATTTGGAGTAAAAAAAAAAGATTTATTTTGCAGGGGGTGCAGCATTGCAAGGTCTCTGGAGAGCTAATGCAAGTCCCCTAGTTTTCCACAGTTGCTCATCCTTGCAAGGGTCATTAGTCCAACCTCCTACCATGCAACACCCCCGGGAGACAGTGGTTTAAAGACCTCCAAAGCAGAGTCCACAATCCTACCAGGCAGTCCGTATTTGACTATCAAACTGCTCTTATAGTAAAAAAAGGTTCTTCCTAATGTTTTCTTGTCATTTGAATCTATTGGTTCGTATCTTAGTCTCTGGAGCAGCAGAAAACAAGCTTGCTCCATCTTCTCCATGAGATCCCTTCAGAGATTTAAAGGTGGCTGTCATGTCACCTCTCCATTTTCTCTAAGAAACATGCTCAACTCTCCCAGTTGTTCCTCACGAGTCTCAGTTTTTAATAAGGAGGGCTTGTATTCATTGGGCCTTCATTTGTCTTCTAACTCTGCATACCGATAAACAAAAAAGACCAAGAACGAAACATGTTTAGCTTTTAACAGTAAACTGTACCTGTGTCTCTTTTTTCTCGGGCTACAGGGTAGAGCCTCCCGAGAGGACCCCCTCTCCCCCAGCTGAGCCCCCCGCTTTGGAACAGCCACCCACCCCCCTTTATCATGACATTTGGAGCTTACGAGCCTCGCTTGAGATGTATGCCTCGGCGGATCAAGGTAATGACCGGGAGTCCGTCCGCAGCGATGGTGGGGACAGCCTCTCTTCCAGCGGCGGACTTCCCAGCTTCCCTTCTTCCCTGGCGGATGAAGTTGAAGGTGGAGAAGACAAACCGTGGGGGAAACCCAAACAGGACAGTGTTGAATCGGAATCCGGCACCCGCAAGCTGTTGCAGATGGATAGTGGCTATGCCTCCATTGAGGCTCCTAGCGGGCGTGTGGGTGAGGACCAGACGGCATCGGAGAAACGGTTTTGCTTCACCAGCGCAGGACGCAAGGCTACCATCTTTGAGAGCTTTGAAGGGAAAGAGCCAGAGGAGGAAGAGGAGGAAGGTGGTGCGGTGGGTGGGTTGCCTCCTCACAGTCCACTGGTTTGGGCCCCCTATGGGCAGCTCTTCCCTACCCGGGAGACGTTGCCCCGCCGGGACTATAGCATCGATGAAAAGACAGATGCCCTCTTCAACGCCTTTGTCCGTCATGATCCTCAGTTTGACGAGTCTCCCCTGCGAGCCAAGCACCGGTCCCGGACACACCTGCGGAAGCAGTGGCAGCGAACAAAACAGTACAGTGACCCTGGAGTCCGCTATCCCCCAGCGCTTGAGAGGCACCGGACCCCCTTGAGGCGGGGTGACAGTGTCAACTACCCTCTGGAAGGCCGCTATCACAGCACCCTGCCTCGGATTGTTAGCGCCGGGGATGAGGAGGTCACGCTACCAGCAGCAGAAAGTGGGGACAAAATCCAGGTTATCGAGGAGGAACCACCAGAGGAAGCCAAAGTGGTGCCCAACCCTTATGGCGATGAATGCCTCGAGGATGGCCAATGCCCACGTCTTGGCGACCTTGGCACTGAACTGATGGACAAGATCACGGGAGGGCTGGAGGAAAGGTTCTACATGCACTTGAAAAAACCGAGAGAGAGTCCAGAGCGGGTGATGGTAGCAGTGGCAGATGCTTCCCCTGACCACAGTCCAGAGTAGTGGGCGCAGGGAACCTGTTCAACCCATCTCCCTGTCTCTCTCCCACGTGCTGGTGGGTCTCAATGGGACTTGTCAGCCAACCGGGGAACCTCAGGTGCTCCGAGGGTGCTCTGGGCTCTCTTGGAGGAACCTAAGTGGTGCTCTCAAACAGGTGCCAAGTGGAAGGCCCTAGGTAGCCATATCCTACCCGGAAGCAATCTCCACCATACAGGGTCCAGGTCAGAAGGTCCTTCCCTGTGGAGAGCCAGATGATGGGAGTCCAGCAAGGATGAAGGGAAGCCCTCACTGGGCCACGTCCCCCTGGACTCCTCCGGTGAACCTCAGGGCTTACCTTCCACCTGTACAGGCTGAAGGAGGGGAAGGAGCACCGTTTCAGCACCCAAGGGGAGGGAGGTCCTGAACCAAGTCGGGGCTTCTCTCCCCCTGCCTGCCCATACACCTGCCGAAGCAAGCTTGCCAAAGCAATGCAGGCACATATCTTGCACAGTCAGATAGCTGGCAGTTTTTGGAAGGAACTTTCTTCTGAAAGGATGAGCGCCCAAAATCTCACTGAGGCCTGACGTTTTACCTCATGACGTTTAAAGAGCTGGTTGTAGCAAATATTAACGACTCCTTCATCTTTGTGCACTCTCTCGCTCTCTCTCTGGTTTTTACAAGCAATAACCATGACCTTTCCTCCTCCCTGCTCACTATCTGTTCTCAAGTGTCCTCGTGGCGGGAGGCAGTGGTACCTTGCCTTCCAGATGGGACAAAAGACCACCACAAAACCCCATGCCTCATCAGAGGGTTTCATGCCTCTGTTTCAACTGACCATGGGTTACTGTATCTGCTTTGGTTGGTTTCTTTATTGGATAGATGATGCTTGAAACAGGATGCCCCATCTTTCATCTCCCTTTCCTCCTGTCCCTTTAAGACTCAGTCCAATCTCAATGGCCGTGTCCCTGTTTCTTTCTACACTCCCCTAATTTCAGGTTCGGTAGTTCAGCTCTGAACCGTTTGCTGATGGGAGACCTGGCCTACAGGTAGGGCTATGCATTACGGGTGAGAAGAGGAGACGAGACAAATCTGCTCAACATCTCAAGTTTCTGGTTCTCATGAGGTCAAGTTTCTATTTCATATGGGTTGTAAAAGGGCAGTTTGTCCAGTTAGCTCTTTATGCATGAGAAAGGAGAGTGTAAGGATTTCTTATTCGGGGAAAGGCAAGCTGATCAAAACAGTGAAAGTGGACCGTTCAACTCCAAATGCATGTCTTTCCTTATTCGGCGATGCCTCCCCCTCAATACAAGCAAGGCAGGTGCGTGATTTTAATGTATTTTTAAAATATTTATTTGTGTTTCTTTTTTTAAAAAACAGAAAGCAATGTATTCTGTTGCACCTTTGAAAGCTGAGCTTGGTGGTGGGGTTATTTTATGTTATTGTTTTAATTTAATTGGGCTGAAGGTAGGGCTGTTTGTGGGTCATGAATAGACGTGTGGAGCCAGAGGTAGCCATCCATCCCTGGAGCACGGGGTGGAAACAGCTGCGAATGTGCCAACACCTTTGGTTGCATACTCTTGTTGTTTTATGCTTGAAATATTTGCATGCAAATGCAGAATGCATTCAGTTGGGGTTTTTATGAAGGGTATAATATTAGGGTGTGAGTCCACCTGAGGTTTTGGGGGGTGATAAATATCTAGAGCTGTCCTTCAAGTGTTGAAGGGGTGGAGAGCACAAGAAATAACGTTCCAAAAATTTAAATCTACAGCAAAAGGACGACAGAAATTTTGGCATAGATATCTGTTCTCATTTCTCGTGCTATTCTGTTGTGTCCCTCTCCTAACACCCCCTTTTTGTTAAAGCAAGGCCTCAGCTGGGGAAGAGTAAAGCCTGTCATGGCTGTACGTTGGCCACTGACCAAAACCAACCCTACAAATCTTTTGGGGAAAAAATAACTTTATTAAAAACGATGTGCCAACAACAAGTGTGTGGCTTTTTTTTTTCATGATACAGGCAAATGGGGGTGAGGTGGGAATTGGGTGGTGGCATAGGCTCAGAAGTATATAGAGCCTGTGTGATCTATGTGTGTACAGTCCTCAATTCTTGCAGTTTTGCAAAAACTATGTCCCTCACTTGTGTGCGAGGGACAAAGGGAGGGAGAATGAATGGGCGCAGCTCCCGCAGCACCTATATTCAAGCCAATGAGGCTTGAATATAGGCAAAACTCAGTTTTCGCAAGGTGGTCCGGAATGGATGCTCCATGAAAGAGGGGCGACTGTACAGTAAAACTCTTCCTAATATTTAGATGCACTCTTTGTGTTGTACTTTAAACAGATTCTCATTCTAGTCTTTGGAGCAGCAGTAAAGAAACTTGCTTCAACTTCTACATGACATCCCTTCCCTTCTTGAAGCAAAACATACCTAGTTCCCTAAGTTGCTCCTCATAAGGCTTGGATTGTAAGACCTCTCATCCTTTTGGTTGCTTTTTTTCTGTACACGCTGCCAGCAACTAAGCTTTAGGAGAGACATTTCAGCCCTGGAAAATGGTAAGGAAACAGATATTAAAAAGTTGTGAGAGCTCCAAAGATGGTACAATGGGGGACTGGGTGTGAGCACCTGAGATATGCAACAGGGCCAGATTGGAAGCCTTGGTGGGCCATAAGTGGCCTTCCACAGGCCTAAGGTTCACAGTCCTAGCAAACAAACATGACGCCAGGTCTCTATTGGGATTGGCACAGCAACCTACTTCTGCTGCTGTGGAAAGAAATGAGTCCACATCAATGAGGCAGCCATATTCAACACAACACAATGGTAGGGTGGGGAGGGTTGAACATTGCTAGAATGTAGCTGGAGATTGCTGCTTTTATCAATGGAGTAACACTCACCTTTGGCAATTCAGGTTGAGAAACATTCAATGTGAGGGCAGGCCAGTGGCTCTCATTCTGTCCTGGTTTTGTGAGATTGTTCAGTCAAACTTGCTCAGCTGTTTGACCTATCATCACGGTGAACATTATGTGTTTGCTGACTGGCTGAGACCAAAGCAATAGATGCATCCTTAAATTCTGTCTAACTGGCATGGGGATGGGGTGGGGAGATACTTCAGCCCTTCTCCCCCACCTCTTGCACACATCAACATCTAGTTTTGAATATCTGATGCAGCCCTAATTTAAGACTAGCCTGCCTTACTGTGTTTTCATGTAGGTGCAAAGCACTATATAAAAAATTGGGGACATTCTATGGGTCTCCTCACAATACAGAGAGTTCAATACCACTTTGGGCCATATATTCTATAAATTTATTATGCACTCCAAACAAACACGCTTCTTATGAATCCCTATGGTAGCTTCTACCTGCCTCTACCCTCCTGCCCGAAACAGGTGGAGACTGTAACTCCCATCACCTCAGCTAGCTCTCTAGGTGGAAGTAGGCAATTTCCTGTACACACTGTTCCACAACTTTAATTTATGCTAACCTTCCGTATCCTGGCCAAGCTAACATTTAGGATGATAACATCCATCATCTCTGGCCACTGAAGCTCAGCTGATGGGAGTTATACTCCAAAACAGGAGAAAACAGGTTGGCAAGGATACCCACAAGAGTTTAAAATAACCCCCTATGTGCTTCTGCCCTAGGAGCAGAACAAGATACACCCCAGATATTTTTCCACCTGGTACAAGACAAGATGGCACCAACATGCTACACAAACCAGAGCATTCTTCCCTGTGTGAAGCCTCAGCATTCAGCTCAAGGTTGTGGAAGTGAGGTGATCCACATGGTGCCATCATGCATCAATGTGCAGTGAGCACTGCATTGTATAAGGCCTGCTATTCTCTAACATGGTGATGTCATGAAACTTCTCTATTGTGCCATGAGTTTAAAAAATACAATCCATTTCATCAATGCAGAATCTCAGCCTGTGTACCTGTAGGACAGGACAGATGAGCCTTCACTTGGTTGCTGCCTCCCAGAACCTGCCGCCCAAGGCAACCACCTCAATGCCTAATGGTTGGGCTGGTCATGCAGAGAAAAACCAGATGTTTAAACTGGCCCATGTTCAAGCAACCCAAGGAAAGGAAGCTCACTTTGGCAAATGGTATTTGTGTACCAGTTCCACAAACAGGCTCCAAACCCCATCTCTCCATATTAACTTTATTTTCTTTTTTTAAAAAAAAGATGAAGAAAGGAAAGGAAAAAAAAAATCACTCATTTCCCTTTGCTCCAGCCCTTTTATAAACATCATGCAGACTTTTTTTTTCAATTTTATTTATGGTTTTTCATTTCCTTTAATTTTAATCAATTCATGGTGGTGGTTTTCTTTCTGTTTAAAACCAGTTTGATCTCCCCCATCCCTGGCTCTTTTAAATCCCCAATTCTCAATTCCAAAGGCCTTCCATCCCTCCCCATTCACTCCTGGCTCTAGTCTTTTTATAAATTTCAAATACATCACAATGTGTAAGGTATAGAGAGATACTGCAAATATAAAGGAAAATGAAAAAAAGGAGGGGAGGGAGGAAGGTGGGGCCCAAGAAAAAGAGAAAAATATATAATATAATATATATATATATATATACACACACACACACATATATATATATATTATATAACAGTAGTCTACTACATAAAGTGCGTGTTGATGGCTTGCAAAAAAGTCTAACACACCCAGGAAGGCACAGGAGAGAGACTTCCATGAAAAGAAACTCCATCTCCCACATCTCAGCCCCCTAAATCTCACCCCACTACCCAACAGGGAATGCCTTTTCCCACGACAACCCACAGAGTCCTGGTAGTGGCTGGCAAAAGCATGGGATTGTCCAAGAAAGGACCGCCAAAAACTCTAGTTCAGTCCACAGGAGGACTTGTTGAAAGCGGCATAAAGGAACGGACGAGTCAAGACAGCACTGGGGGGGGGGGGGGTGTCCGTGCGATGCCCTCCCTCTTATTGGGTCTGTCACTTTGCAAAGTCTTTTTCTTCCGTCTTTTTGATTGCAAGCGTGTTCTATGGAACATTTGCTACGGGAAGAGAAGGGGCAGGAGAGACAGAGACGAGGATGATGGTTGTGGTCACCCAGAGCGTCAGGCAACTTCGGACTCCAGCTGTGGACAATTAAAAAAAATATTTATCTACTTTATATATTGAGGTAATTTATATTCCACCTCTCTGCCAAGACAGGACCCAAGACAGCTTACAGAATAGCTTAAAGCAAAAGACAACTAAAACAATTTGTCATACATATGGGTTTTTTTTTTAAAAGAAAGAAAAATAAGCAATCTGATTAAAAACACTCACTTAAAAACAATTAAAAACATAATAAAGACAAGATATTCTGGCTACGGCCAGATAACAGTGTGGCACAGTGGTCTCACCATTGGACTACCACTCTGGAGACCAGGTTTCCATTCCCAGCTTGCCCATGAACACCCAATGGGCAACCTTGGCCAAGTCACACACTCTCAGCCTCAGGTGAAAGCAATGGCAATCCTCTGAACAAATATTGCCAAGAATATCCCATGATAGGGTCTGCTTCAAGGCACACACACAGGTAACACCACACAAGTTAACAGCCAAATGCCTACCTAAATTAAAAAGGTCTTTGCCTGCTAGCAGAAAGACAACAGAGAGGGGGCCAAGCGCATTTGCGATGAGAGGAAATGCCATGGTGTGGGAGCAGCCCCTGAGCAGGCTGTTTCCTATCTTCTCATCAAGCATGCCTTCAAGAGTGGTGAGACCAAGAGAAGGGCCAACATCAGCGGAGGGGGAAATGTGTGGCCTTCTAGATGCTGTTGGACCGCACCTCCCATCATTCTGAATTTTTGGAGGTTAAATGATCTTTTGTATCTCTCCTGAGTAGTATGAAGGCTTTCTTTAAATATTTCAAGGGCTACCCCAGAGAGGAAGGGACAGGTTTGTTTTCGGCTGTCCCAGAAGGTCTAATAGTTTTAAGTTACAGGAGTGTGACTGAAAATCAGAAGGAATTACTTGACAGTAGGAGTGGTTCAGTAATGGAACCTTAATTGCCTGGAGAGATGGTGAGGTCTCCTTCTCTGGATGTCTTCAAAAAGAGGTTGGACAACTATCTACTTGGAATGCTTTAGCTAGAGATCCTGCACTGAGCAGGAGGGCTGGATCTGACATCCCATGAGGCCCTTTTAACTTTGATCTCTTGGAAGTGCTTTACTGTATATTCCTGCATGGCAGAAGGTTGGACTCAATGGACCATGAGGCCCCTTCCAACTCTAGGATTCTACGAACAACTGATGTCGGAAGAGATGATGGGAGAAAGATGATGTTCATCCCCAGTAAGTTCTTCTGGACATGAGAAACAGGAGGAGAACTCTCCTGCATCATTTAGCGATCACAAGCCAGCAGTGTGACACAGCTGCAAAAAGAGGTGAAAACCACCTCTGGCTGCAACAACAGGAGCACTGATCCTGAGTCATGAAAAGTAACAGTTTCACCCCACATCTCAAATCTCATCCTGATGACTGTGCCTGGCTGTATGATGTCAACAAACTAAAAAGGTTCAAAACAAGACCTCAGGTGCAACTGATATTTGATTTACAAATCCCAGCATTCTGGGAGCTGTCATTTCTTCAGAGGGTATTTGCCACTGCCATCCTGAGGCTGAGAGAGTGTGATCTGCCCAAGGCCCTCCAGTGGGTTTCGATGGCCAAACTAGGAATCAATCCTTGGT
Source organism: Sceloporus undulatus (assembly GCF_019175285.1). Taxonomy (NCBI): domain Eukaryota; kingdom Metazoa; phylum Chordata; class Lepidosauria; order Squamata; family Phrynosomatidae; genus Sceloporus; species Sceloporus undulatus. Next base: position 27,727,590 of record NC_056528.1, read on the forward strand.
CTCCAGAGTCACAGTCCAACACTCAGACCACTACCACACACTGGCTCTCATAAAACCATTTAAAATGTTTAAAGCAGAGAGGCTAAATGCTTCTTTGCCAAGGATACTCTAACTTTAGATTCCCATCCTTCAGCAAAGTAGTAGTAGAGGAAGTTGACTAGATAACCAACATGGTCCCCCATTTATGCTCTTAGGCAGCCAGGTTTGGTTCCTGGCTTGGTCACCCACTGACTGGCTAAAGCCACATGGAAAGGGGATGCCTGTCGAGGGCTTGACAAAGCTTTCTGGTGATCCTGATCACCAAACTGGAGGGACAAAAGAACAGAGAAGGAAAGGGATGCAGATGACAGACCTTGGTTTTCAAGCCAAGTATTTCATGAAGGGTGAGGAAAATGAGGGGGGAGCTAAGTGCGGCAGTGTGACGAGGCTGGAGACGAGGCAGAGCGGGGGCGAGGAGATGGCAAGAGCAGATGAATAATGTTTGGGGATGAGCTTATGAATCAGGAGAGAAAGCAGCCAGGGAGAGGCTTGTAGGAGTTTCAACTGGGGGCGGGGAGAAAGAATGACAAGGAAAAGGAATCTGTAAATGCAGAGGAACAACTCTAGCTGAGGTGCACAGCAGCCCCCCACCCTACCCCCCCAATTTCCAATAGATCCAATGTGAAGGAATCACCTGATATCCCAACCCTTGCAAAAATATGAAATAAGAAAATTCCAAATTTAAGTTTAGATGCAAAGCTGCTCCTCCAGCCTTCACCCTAAAACCCTGTCCTGGCCTTGTATCCCAAACATCTGGGCTCATAGGCAAATGTGTGTTTGGAAAATCTCTTTTTTTGGAGATTTATTGGGGGGGGGAGGGGGGGAAATGGATTCAGATGCTGGGGATATCTTAGAGGGAGGCCGTTTTCATCCTTTTTCACGTCATATGAAGAAAGGCTCCGTTCTGTCTGTCCTAAACAGTCGTGGCAAGCAAAACGGAAGAAGCCCCCAGATGGACTTCTGGTCTGGTTTAGTTACACAGTCCTCATTTACTCTCAGGATAACTGTTCCTTCCTCCCTCCCACTGGCTCAGATCCTGTGACATGGAAAGATCACAAATATCAGAACATCTCTCTATCAGTGAAGAGAGAGGACCCACCCTAGTGGAGTAAGAAGCTAGAAAGTGTACAGAAATTGGGCATTCTGAGAAACAGGTTGCTAGTCTTACCCAACACCACTTTCTGGGGTTGCCCCTCCGGGAAGGAAGGATTCACTGCAGAGCAGTACCTCCAAGATCCATCCCAGTAAGACAGCCCAGAAGGATACCGTAGTTGATAGCATTAAAAGCCATGAAAGGTCCAGCAGAACCAACAGGGCCATACACTCCCTGTCCAGTTTCCTGTGTAGGTCATCCAACAAGGTAACCAAAGCTGTCTCTGTCTGATCAGGCTGGAAACCAGTTTGAAATGAATCTAGCAATTGGTTACATCTTGGAAGTCCTAGAGCTGGGAGGCCATGACATGCTCAAGAATGGTACATTAAACACTGGCTGATAATTATCCATTATAAAGGGATTTGGGGATGGCTTTTTTCAACAAAGGCCTCCTTTAGGCAAGTGGGATAAAACTATACATTGCCACCCAGTTCAATTAAATCAGTTGTAGTGTGGAACAAAGTTCCTCACACCCTGAAGATGACCCTCCAGATGTTTTAGCTCCCAGAATCCCTGACTGTTGCCCAAACTGGCTAAGGCTTTTGGGCATTGAAGTCATTCTGGGGCAAAACTAAAATTTGACCCCTAGGGACCACAGAAATTGCCCCAGGGGCTGAATATGACACGTGGGATTTTGCCCTCTTTGTTGTAGACCATCTGCAGCACCATTTACCATCAAAAAGCTTACTATATAGCAGTAAGATGCATCAGTATTCAGCTCTGAAATAATTATTGGGGAGGCATGGAACTACATTTAGTTCTGGGAAAGAACACTGCTGTTTGAAAAGAAAGCACCCATGGGTGGGCTACTCACGAGGAGGGTGATCAGGCTTTGGGTGTCACTGCTGCTTGCAGGTGGAGAGTTTGCGGATCTTGCTGCCAGCAGAGGAGGCCTTGCGGGAAGATGGGTTGGAAGAGGCGCTTGCCCGCCGCTCAGTCCTGTTCTTCGTGCTCAGCTGCCCTGGCTCTGTCCCATTCATGCAGATGGGTTTGGGCAGCCCTCTGCTGCGACTCTGCCCGTTCTGCCTGGTCTCCTGGTCAGGCACCTGCCCTGGAAAGGGGTGGGGTGGGGACACCAGAAAACAAAACTAGGGTAAGAAAAAAGAATTCATGCCTCTGACCACTTGTTAAAAAGCTCTTTCGCCCACAACACTGCTCTGCTGATTCACACGTATCCCTGACAAAGTTGAAACAAAGAAACCACCTCTTTCAGTGATAGCTTCTATTCCAGTGGGGTGGTGAATCTGCTCTGGGTTCTAGTCCAAACTGTAAAGGAGTGAGCTACTTCGAGGATGTGCTTCAGCAGCTTGTGATTGCTCTTTTAACGTAGTAAAATTCCAAACTGGATTGATAGACTAAACCCCAAACTGGATTTACTGTTCCATTCACCCCAACCCCAATAAGGCAGCTATTTTGTGGATTTCCAAGAGCCCACCCCCCGGCTTGCCTTCTAGATATTTATGCATTACATTTATAGTATGCCTTTCTCCCTTTGAGTTCAAGGTGGCTTCCACTACTCTCCCTACTTCATCCTCACAACAACCTTGTGAGGTAGGCCAGGTGTGTAAAAGAAATAACGTGACTTGGCCCAAGTTTAGCTTTGCAAATTTCATGGCTCAGTGACTACTAGGACCTGGATCTTCCAAGTCCTGGTCCAGTGTTTATACCACACTCCCTGTCAAGATGCTTTTATAAAGTTTTCTAGGGACACTCAGAGATGGTTTTGCCAGTTCCTTCCTTTGAAACACAGCCTACACCACATGGTAATAGTTGGCAGTCTCCCATCCGAGTTCTAACCAGCTTAACTTTCCTGATGAGACAGGATCTGCTATGCCCAGCATGCATTCTCCCCCAAATTTTCCAAAGATGAGATTTTTCTTGTTCATTCTGAGAAATGTTCGTCTCTGCTACTGGACTTCGCTCATCACCAGAATTTTTATTTTATTTTTCCCATTCCTGTTAAAATCACGAGAGCCATCTTTCAATATCTGAAGGGATCTCATATACAAGATGGAATAAGCTTATTTTCTGCTGCTCCAGAGACTAGAATGAGAACCAGTGGAGTCGGATGACAAAGAAAAGAAATTCTGATTAAACAGTAGGAAAAACTTCTTCAAGGTAAGAGCTGTTTCATATTGGAATGGATTTACTCAGCTGGTGGACCCTCTTTAAATAGGGGTTGAGAATGTAGAGTAGTGGTTTGAATGTTGGATTAGGAATTTGGGCCCTGTTCAGCCATGGAAACCCACTGGGAGACCATAAGCAAGTCACACTCTCTCAATCTCAGAGAAAGGCAATAGCAAACTTCCTCTGAAGAAATCCTGCCAAGAAAACCCCACGATAGGTTCGCCTTAGAGTGGCCATAACTGTCAAGTAAACCCTAGGAGAGAGTTGCCATAACATCTACTTTACAATCTTTACAAGACTGCTGTTGAGATTTAGCATGGTACGTATAATGGTTTGAGTGGACTAAGACTCTAGGAGACCAAGGTTCAAATCCCTGCTTGACCATGGAATTTCCCTGGGTAACCTTGGGCAAGTCATACCCTCTCAACCTCAGAGGAAGGCTAAGGTAAACCCCCTCTGAACCAATCTTGCCAGGAAAAGCCCTTAGGTTCCATGGTTGAGTGAGCATTTGAACCTTGGTCTCCAGAGTCATAGTCCAATGCTCAAACCACCATACACTGCTGGCTCTGGGTTCACATTAGGGTTGCCATAAGCTCAAAAAGACTTGAAGGTACACAACAAGGGGGTGGGGACTTCTCAAGTGTGTTTCCATTTTGTCTTCCTGCATGTTGGGGTTAGATTAGATGACCCTGGTAACTCCTTGCAACTCGTAAGATTCTATCACTACTGAATAATGTATAAATTAAAAGGTAAAGGCTTTCCTTTCCCCTCCCATCTGTCTATTTTAAAAGAAGTTTGCCTTCGGCTAGCTGTAAAAGTATTTCCATTAAAAAAATGAAAAAAAATAAGTGTTCCTCATAAAGGCTAAGCAGCACTTGCTTAGCTCAGCAAGGACGGGCGAGGGGTGGAAATATGCACATGCACACCAAAATCTATGCACAAAACTACGCTCGGCTGGCGACAACCTCTCCAAGCAGAGTCACAGCCATTTCCCCTCCCCACCGCTTCCACCCGAACTCCAGTGGATTCTGCCAAATCAATTTTCATGCAGAGCAGAACACACGACACACGCTGCCGGGCCCTTTCAAGCCAGATGAGTCAGAGCCGGCAGAAAAAGAGGAAGGGCCGCGAGGTGATTATGTCTAATTTTTGCTGGAGGATGCCTACTGCCTCTTTCGCATATGCCAAAGCTGAACGTCATGGCAATTCCCAGTTCAGGGTCCGGCGTCATCATCACCCATCAGAGGCGCACAGGGGAGGGACAGATGCATGCATTACACACAGTGACCAAAAGCAATCTCTTTTATATATATCTATATATCTATGAGAGAATGATCTGGAATTAGAAACATGACACAGCAATTGTGTTTTTCTTTCTCTGCAGGGCGGGTGGTGGTGGTTAAAGAACGGAAAGACCTGCAGTCGCTCAATGGGTTTGCAAATGGATTTATTAAGCACATGCAGAGGATCAGGGCACGTGTCCAGAATGTCAAGGCATAGGGAAAATCTCAGATTCCTGCCATTTCCAAAAAACATCCCAGCCATGCACAGCCTTGTTGGGTTTCCGTACAATAGCCTTCAGCTGCGAATTGCTTACGTCACTGATGAGAGAAGGAGGGATGTGGGTATGAGGAGGATGGGAAAAGAGGAAGGAAGAGAGCTTTTGAGATGCAACCATGCTCTGAATTAAAAACTCAAGCTGATAGTCCTTAGCCTGTAAAGCCTCACTTCCATGATTATAGGATTGGCTTGAAAGTAGTACATGCGAAAAGGAGCTTGGGGTCATAGTAGACCACAAGCTAAACATGAGCCAAGAGTGTGATGCGGCAGTCAAAAAGCCAATGCAATTCTGGCCTGCTTGAAAAGGAGTACAGGGTCAAGACTGAGCGAGTTACTAGTCCCACTCTATTCTGGTTTGGTCAGACCTCATCTGGAATATTGTGCCCAATTCTGGGCACCACAGTTTGGGAACAATATTGACAAGGAATATCCAAAAATGGGCAATCAAGATGATCAGGTCTGGAAACTAAGCTATATGAGGAATGGTCTAAGAGGAGTTGGGAATGTTTAGCTTGGAGAAGATGAGGTGACATGTCAATTATCATCTGAAGGGATGTCAGGTAGAAGATGGAGCAAGCTTGTTTTCTGCTGTTCCAGAGACTAGAACATGGACCAGATTACAAGAAAAGATTCTACCTAAATATCAGGAAGAACTTAACTGTAACAGCTGTCTGAGAGTGGAATAGACTGCCTTGGAGGATGGTAAACTCTCATTCTTTGAAGGTCTTTAAACAGAGATTGGAATGGCAATATTCAGGAGTGCTGTATTCCCTTGCAGGCCCTTTCACCATCCCACCAGACTCCTCTTTTCCTTCTAAATCCCACCAAAGCAATTCCACTGAAGTGCAATAAATAAGGGAGAACCAAAAGGGTGCAATAGCTTGAATGTTGGACTACGACTCCAGGGTTCAAATCCCAGCTCAGCCACGTAACCTACTGGGAGACCGTGGGCAGGTCACACTCGCAGCCTCAGAGAAGGGCAATAGTACACCTCCTCTGAATGAATCTTGCCAAGAAAAACAACGACAAGTTTGCATTAGGTCGGAAATGACTTCAAGGTGAACAGCAACCACAACAAACAAACCAATCAATAAACAGCACCAAATAGCTTGATACTGAATGCAAACAGAAACAAAATAGCAAAATAAAACAAGCTCCCTCCAAGGTTCTGGTCCTCTTAGTTGCAAAATGACATTGGAAAGTGACTTCCTGGTGTTTGTTTTAAAAAGAAGGCTTCCCCTAGGACTCAAATTGCTCAGGAAGGGGCAAAAATGTGTAAAAATGTCCCCATTCTCTAAAGAGGGAATTTGATGGCAATTGCGAGCATCTTTAACCCTGGGAATCACAAAAATAGCCCAGGGGCCATATGTATCCCACTGTTGGCATTTTGCCTGTTCTCACTCTAGAGGGCTAAAGGTTCCTTCTTGTACAATTTGCAGATTCAGTGAAACCCGCTGGGTGACCTTAGACAAGTCACATTCTCTCAGCCTCAGAAGGCAATGGCAAACCACCTCTGAACCAATCTTGCCAAGAAAACCCCACGATAGATTCAGCATGAATCAGAAATGACTTGAAGGCACACAACAACCACCATACCAAAGGGCTTCTGCATATTATATGTGACCTAAAATCATCGGTTCTTTTACTTGAGATGCAGGGAATGGGATGTTCTTCACCCTGTGCTGATAAAACCACAATACTTTTTTGTAGGCCTTTATGAGACACATTATTTTTTCATTACAGAGATAAGGCACGGTTCGTTCTCAGAGCTGTGATTTCAACCCAACTACCCCCATCCCAATTTGGATTCTGAATTATTCCCCTTTTTCCCAGCAACATTTAACCAAATCTAACCAAGGCATTTTTAAAATGATAGTTGTATATCCAAATGGACATTGAAACTTGGCTTTTGGTCACCCAGTGGGATCAAATGACCATATACAACAAAACCAAAGGACTGCTAGATTCCCAAGCCCCATTTGAATGTTTTCTTTGAGTTATTGCAAACCAAACAATAAAATAGCCTTCACCTCTATAGCTTGTACAATCCCAGACCAGTTGTGTTTTTAAAGCAATTTTTATAAGTTCTGATTAGAGTTTTTAGGGAGTTTGTCTTTAATTTGGTATTTTCTAATGGGCAAGAGTGGTTTGAGTGTTGGACTATGACTCTGGAGACCAGGGCTGAATTTCCACTGAGCCACAAAACTCAGTGACTGACCTTGGGCAAGTCACACTTTCTCAGCTTCAGAGGATGGCAACTCTGAAGAAATCTGCCAAGAAAATCCTATGGTAAGTTCAGAAATGACTTGAAGACACACAACAAGAAGATAATAAAAATTGCTAAGATATTGATGTGTACGACTCCCTCTTTCCTTTTTTAAAGTATCACTTTCAACACAATCTGAAATTTAGGTATGTAGCAGAAAAGCTTCTCAATAAACTTCTGAATGGGAGAGCGGACACACAAAACACTTTCTTTTAAAATGCCTTGAGTCTAGCACCAGGCATCTTGGTCATAGGGCATGCAAACAGGTCTGACAAAGATTGATAGTAGGTCATTTGCGGCCCTCCAGATGTTGTTACCTGCAACTCCCATTTCCCCTAAGCTGGAGCAATGCTGCCTGGGGGTTGAAGTCCAACAATATCTGGAGGACCCCATCCTGGGGAGGAATATAATTACCTCTGCCATTTTAATCAGAAAAAAAAAATCAGAAAAGTGATTCATGACAGAACGTCAGTCTAAAATTACCTGGATTAAAAACTCCATTCAAATGTAGCTCACAGTGACTTTCTCTATCCTCCTATCTTACCTTGCTGCGGTGTTGAAACATCAAAAATGGAATTGGAGGGGAGAGAAACACATATATTACACTGAGGGAAGGCAGAATGTAACAGATGAAAGAGTTCTGAAATGTAATTTTTTAAAAAGAAAAACACCTACCTACCATAAATTTCTGTCTGTTTCCACTTTTTAAACAGAGGCTGGATGGCCATCTGTGGGGAGTGCTTTGACTGTCTTCCTGCAGGGCAGAATGCAGTTGGACTGGATGACCCTTGGAGGTCTCTTCCAACTTTATGATTCTATGATTTAACCTTGAATGCTCCAAGGGCTGAATAAAATCTTTAGCCTGGTAGAGGAATCTCATGAAATCTAAAAAAAACCCACATCTTCCCCAGTTAGCAGAGCTATCATTTCTGACATGTTGAGTGAACAATTTTCTCTCTCTGTATATAAATGTACATGTAAAGGGCTGTTAGACATTTTGAAACTGTGCACAAGAGAGTCACTGTTGCTAAGATTTATGAGTTTCTTACCTATGGGCTCACAGAAGGACTAGACAGGAGGAGAGCTGGGGGCCCACAGAAAGAGCCCACCCATTCTCCTCCCCTAAGTCAACAGTGGAGGAAAGCAGGAGGTGGAGAGCAAAAGAATAGCATCCTTGACAGATTTTAGTGCTTCCAATCTCTATTTTCAGCAAAGCTTTTAATGCCTCTTCGAAGCAGGAGGGGGGAGCAAAGTGTTTTTAACGTTCATCCAAGCAACATAAATTTTTAAGTAACTGTTTCAGGAGGAAAGGAAGGGAAATGGGGGAGAAAAAAAAGAGAGAAAGCAACCATCTCCTTCAAGTCTCTTCTTCCTCTGATCAATGGAAGCTGTAACGAGTTCTCTCCCCCAACTACAACCCGGCTTACGCCCCCGCAAGTGACTCACCGGTTTTTCTCTCCCTCTGCCTCCATTCTTCTCCCTCTCAGCGGGTGCCTGCTGCATACACACACTGCAGTGGAATTGATCACTCAAGGTTCACTGGTTCTACCACTACCCTGCCCCCATAGGATCCTCAAACTCTTTTGGAACTCTCTGTGCTGAACCGAGTTTGAAAAGACAGAGAGAGCTCTCCTCCAGCTCCTTCCCTCCCTCATCCATCCATCCACCCACCTGCATGGCCCAAAGAAACCCCTGCAAAGGAGAAAGGACCTCTTTCCAAATTCTACAAAGCCATCCCACTGTCTGGCTTTGCAGGCCAGAGATTCTGGGCCTCTGTTTGAAAACAAAGGCAACCAAGTTTCTAGATCTCAGGAACACTGAGGGCACCTTTGTGTCAATCCCGACAGGAAAAGAGGGAAAAAGCAAAGCTCCTCAATACTGCTCTCAATAAAAATACAGGAGTCCTTCCACGTTCACTGGGGTTAGGGGTGAAGGACCCCCTTGAATGTGGAAATACTGGAAATTTAAAAAACCCAAAACACTATTCCTCCAGTGCAACTCTATGGTCAATATCTGCCATAAGTTGATCATAGAATCATGCTGGAGGACCTACGAATGTCTAAAGAAGTGTTTTCTCTAGGTTCCCCAGCACAACTCTGTGGTCAACGTTGCCCTGGAGGACCTAGAGATTCCTAGAGAGAATATATTAATCAAAACCGCAAATAATCAAATCTGCAAAAGTCAAAACCGCACATGTGGAGGGCCAAGTGTAATGCAATCTGATTCTACCAAGTTGGCATCTCAATGTAATTTTTGTAGCCCTCTTTCAACTACATCGAGGAAAGGCACTGATGAAATCCACCCAACTCAGCCCAATTTTCAGAAATGGTAGCCAACCCCTGTAGTTTTTCTGGAATTACTAGTTGTGACCACCAAAAGGCTAGAGGGACAGAAGAGTCCTCTGTAACCCCAACACTGTTTTGAGTTGTGTATTTAGCCACGAAACATGACTTGTACATCTTATACAAGATCCTCCCAGACTATTATTCTATGGTACACGGCAACAGAGGTCAAAGATGGAAAGATGCCTTATGGTGACTGTTGCCTTCTGCTCATAAAGCAGTTGGTTTACTAGTAAACCAGGCTCCCTCTCCCTAATGCAGCGCTTCTCAAGGCTATCTGATGTGGGTGATCGGCAATTGATATTTTTCAGTGCGACAGGGATTGGCAAGGTATTTGTACTCACTGGCTACTGATGTTTCTTTCTTTCCTGGAAATGCACCAGGGATCAATGGTCAATCGCAGGTCCAGGGACCATCGCCTTTGAGTAGCCCTGCTCTAAAGGATGCTTAGCTGAGCAGTAAGGAAAATGCATTAACTGGTTGGCACTCACAGATACTTCATATTGTGTCACTCCAGCAGTCATTGCCCCATGATTTGTAAAAGGAGGGAAGGCAAATAAAGGGCCACAATCAGTTTTCTGAGAAGCCATCTCCATGAGACTTAGCCTCTCTCAAAATTTCACCCAGAGCCATTCTATCAGGCTGAAAAACTCTGAAACACTGAACACTTGCACCTTGGTTTTTTATGTTTTGTTTTTCCTCTTCCCTCCTCCTCCCCCTTTGCTTTTTAAAGGATCAGCCTATGGAAGAAAGAAGGGTTTTGTCTTTTCCAGCTATGGAGTAATCATAAATGCTCCACATTGGGGATGGGCATGGGAGGTAGGGTTAATTTCCCATCAGGTTGCATTCTTGCGCAAAAGGAAGTAAGGTTGGATCACTTCCTGTCACCATTTTGAGAGCGATTGCATGGGGAAAAGGCATTTAGGGGACAATAGGATTCTGGGGTGTTTGTGGGGTATTTTCACACATTTGGGGGGCTTGTGCATGGTTTGAAACTGTAAAAAAAAAAATCACACGGATTTCTCCTTCCCAAATATGGGAGGTTAGGGGGCCTTGGCTGATGGAGAGACTTCAGGAGCCACACAGTGGAGTAAAAGGACTGTATACAGCCCACTGTCAGCATAAAAGAATAAATAAAAAAACAATCCAATAAGACTAGGAAGAAGCAGCTCGTTCAAATGTCATTCTTTCAACAATAACTTTGACCTCGAAAGCTCAGCTGCTCTTTCTTTTTTCCTGTCTCTTCCATCTTTATGGTCCAAACAACTTTTGGGCAGCTTTCTTGCTGCTCAGTTTCATACCCAATAGGTCTAGGGTAGGATGAAGTAGCAACACCTGAATTTGCCTCAACCTTACGAAAGGCCCCACTTCTTAGTTCTCATAGGACTTTTTTTGCTTTACACCGTCATCTTACCTGCCTTCCTTGCAACCTCTTCCATGTTATTTCTACCAAGGACCTGGGGGGGGGGGGGGTCGGAATCTTTTTTAGTCTGTAGACTAGATTCAGTTTCAGAGAGTTTCATGGGTGGACTAGATCAAAAATGGCAGCACGTTTTAGCTTAAAAGTTTTCTGAAGGCCCGTATTTCCCTGTATAAGGCTGCTTATGTTTTAAGATATTCTGGGGAAGCCCAGCACCTTCACAGGTACATCTGGTGGGAGGGACACAAGATAGGGCTTTCTTGGTGGCTGCTCCCAAACTCCCTTTCTAGAGAGCCGTAGTTCCCAAACTTTGGTCCTCCAGATGTTTTTTCAGCTCCCAAACTTCCTGTTTGTTGGCAAAACAGGCTAGGGCTTCTGGGAGTTGATGTCTAAAACACCTGGCGGATCAAAGTTTGAGGAAACACTGCTATAGAGGTTAAACTGATGCCTTCCCTGCTATCCTTTCATAGACAGGTGGAGATCTTTTTCGGCAGACCTTTGAGAGCTGACTGCTCATGGGGAAAGGGCTTTTCATGTGCTGTGTTCTTTATATTTATCATTCTTTTTTACTGGTTATACTTTTAACTGATTTTCATTCTATCATGACTTTAATTATATTTTTAACTTTTGGAACGGAAGAAGGAGATTGTCCCAATACAAAAAGTGGGCTCAGGGAGAGGGTATGGCCACCTTAGGAACCTCCAGAGAGATAGAGTACACCCTTCTTTTTATGTCTGGTGCCCAAAATGGATGCAGTACTGTGCTATTGAGCTACTACTAGTCCTGGAGTGAGTCAGATCCTGTGCCTATCTTGCTGCTTCCATCCCCTTCATGCCCTACTTAGAGATATGCTTTTAACCACAGAACAAAACTTTTTTCAGACTGGTAGGATTGTTTTCTAACCTTTCCCAAGCTGGTTGTCCAAAGAGGGTTATAAGCTTTTTGTTACCTGATCCAAACGTCTGGGGAAGAAGAGCCATTATAATTTAATACTGAATTCCACAGCCTGCTATCTCTGCATGCACTTCGACAGATAAGTGGCCTACAATAAGCTTAACAGCAAAGCCTCTGAAACGAGAGCCAGGTTTATATTAATACAGTATTTCCCTTCTAATTAAATAAAGGAAAGAAGGAAGAGAGGGGGGAAAGTAGAAATTTTATTTTGCTATTTAAATTAAACCTTACTTACTAGTTCATGAAAGGTTACTTTTTTAAAAAAAACAGCTTTTCTCAAACCTTTAGCGCAACACAAATGGAGAGACAATAAATGGAGGTGTGTAGATTGGGAGGGGTGGCATGGCGGCTCTGGCACTTTAAGAGCTGGCGTTCCCCAGGAGATATGAGGGAAGGAAGCGCTCGGAGTGGCAAGAGAAGCCATCTTCCCGTAATTGCACATCAAGCCCACTGACTGACAGCTCTCAATGAGCTCTGAACCACGGCTGTTTGCATAAGCAATGGATAATAGCAGCGATTAGTGCCGTGGTGATCATCTACCAGAGGGCGCCCACGAAGGGGCTGCCGTTCTGCCTGGCATACACAGAAGCACCCTCTTCCTCACCACAAGCAAAATGCTGCTGCAGATGAGAGAGATGGGGAAAAGCAACTCTGTAATGCAGTGCTGGAAGGGGCAACCTTTAAGTTTCTCATCCCTTGGCCCCTGACCTCTTAGGGGTGCTGACCAAAGACAAACACCAAAAATGGGGGCTCTTTTCTAGGTTGCCAGCTTGGCTTGTGAACCGTCAAAGCACCTACCCTATTTGGGGTATTTTGATGGGAGAATGGGCTTGATCTGGAGGAGGCAGAGAAGAACTGGGGAACACATCTGGTAATCTTCCCAGTCCTTCCCTCTCAGGAAAATGATATGGTCATGAAAAAAAGGGAGAAGTAGAAAGAACTCCCCCAACATTTTGGGGGCTTGGGATAGTAGATACCTATAAATGACTGGTTTCCCTCTTCTTCCAAAATCTGGTGCTAGATTAGATGCCATTTGGATGCTAATTGTTTGCATGTGAGTAACTCGATTTGAAAACCCACATGCCATGGAATTCAGGGGGTGCAATTGTTGAGTACCATGGAGCAACAGGTACACACTCACACCCAGGGAATGCAAACTGCAAAGCAGTTCAATGCTCTTTAAATTAACAACTAGGATGTGAGTGTGTACAAAGAATAACAGCTTACCCACCCCCTTTTCACCCTGCCTCTTCCTAGGTAACAAAAACTGTATATGCTAACTATTCATCACCATTCAGACTGGTGAAAGGCAATGCTTCCCATCCAAACCCTGAATCCAGATCAGCTCCCTCAGTGCCTTTAAGAGCAGATTGACTACACTCTACTCTGGATCAAGAAATGCTGGGTGTGCCGAGGCTTCAGAGCTTGAGAAAGGTATCTTCTTCCCCAACTGCACCTTCCATAGTCCTCCAGTCAGCTTGGTCATGGGAACTGTAGCCCTAAAGAATCCAGGCTCTTTTTAAAATGAGGGTGCCTTAGGGAGCTCCAGATGTTCTTGGGCCATAGCTGTCACCAGAGTTTAACAACACTGCCAACAATGAGGAATTATGGCAGCTACAGTCCAACAACATTTAGGGAGTCAGGAAAGAGCAGAGTTGGAGGATTTAGTATACTATAGGCAAAAATGGCCCGAGTTAGGGGAAAATTTGCAGGAGGACTGCAGGTTTTTTTAAAGCACTATGGGTTCTACAGTGCTGCAGCAACTTATATGGGACACACCTGACCAGGAAGGTAGTGGGATGCTAGAATGGCCCCATTCAATCAAAGCACCATCTAGGCAGCCCTCAAAAGGGTCTGGGGATCTGCATCTCCCCTTACCCCAAATATCTGCAGCAAAGCCTTTTGGGACATCACCGTGTAGCGAGGAAACCTTTAGCCCTCCAGATTTTGCTGGACTCCCAACTCTCATTAGTTAATGGCCAGGAATGATGGGAGTTAGAGTCTCATACGATCCCACATACTATAGTGGATTTTTGGTGGGAGTTTACCCCCCCCCCCTTTTTAAACCAACATAACAAAACTTGGTATGATATAAGTTCATGAAACCTTCTTCTCTCCCCAGACAAAAACAGCTGTACAAAGTGATTCAAAACTGTCCTAGCTTGGAGAAATGAGCGGCCTGCTTCCTTTCTCCTTCTCCTTCTTCCTCTTCCTGCTCCTGCTCTCCACCTAAGCTAAGCTTCTCGTTCTTTCCTGCCTCGTCGCTGCTGCTGGCGGCGTCACCGTCTCCGAACAGGTACACGAGCAATCCTTCCTCATCTGCACTTTCCTGATCTATAAGCCCTGCCTTGTTTTCACCTGGGGAAAATGCAAGGAAGGAGCAAAATTAGGGGGGAGACAAAAGAGGGGAAAACGCAGCCGGCAGGAATCTTATATATGGTTGTCATCAAAGACAGAACAATTCAAGCTATCGGTTGTGGGGAGCCCATAATATGTTTTCCCTCCCAGAGAGGTACCATACCTGTGTGCAGTGGCTACAATTTTTTTTCTAACCTAGAAATTCAGCAAGGACTGGCAGTTGGTGGATTATGGACTGGCAGCACTATATGGACTACCCCTTTGTGTAGCACTGGCTTAAAAGAGCTTTTGGGCTCAGACCTCAACAAAAGACCAAACAGGGTCACCAAGGGATGTGCTTCCCGTTCTTCAGGCCTTGAGAAATTTGATTTCAGAAAGGGAGAATTCTCCCTCCTCCAACACCAACCTCATGGGCATCAACTCACATGAAAGGTAGATGATGGCATATAAATGAAACAACAAAAAGGCCAGCTGCACCTAGTGTGTCTTTTTGTGACGCACTTCTAAAATGTGTCTATCTTTTTATAAGGGAAACACTTTCTTCCCCCCTCCCTCTCTGTTTATATATATTGCTAAATTAAGACACCTTAGAACAGCACAGCTTTTTCCTACTAATTTTTTTAACATCACCAGCCTTAAACACCTTGACAATCTGTTCATGAGTCTAGTATTTTTTAAAAGAATGTCATTTTTTTTAAAAAAAAATCTAGTTTTCCTTGGTAAACAGACATATCTCAAAACACGCTATACTTGTATACTTTCCTTTCATCCATTTTGGGGTTTTCTAGCTGAGGATGTAGTACTGAGAACCTCTGCTTTTGGGTGTGGGATTTCAGTTGGAGATGATGTTTGGGATTTCTGTTTGTCTTCAGCAACAGGAAGCTTCTAGTCCTTATGGCCATAAAGTACACAAGTGATCCAGAATCTTAGGAGCAATGCAGGGAAGGGTAAAAAAGACTGAGGTCCCTTTCAACACTACACAATTATGGCCTTATGGTTCCACTTTAACTGCCCTGACAATGTCCCATGAAGTCTTGGTATTTGTAGTTTAACAAAGGGCATTTAGAATTCTGAGCCAGAGAGTCCAAGTGCCTCACCAAACTACAAATCCCAGGATTCTACAGGATTAAACCATGGAAGATATAATGGAATAATAGCACTACAATTGTGTAGTGTGGGTGCTAAAAGACAGGTGCCTTGAGGGTCTATTTAGTCTTATCTCTGATTAGCAAGAACAGTGTTGAAGTGAAGCATCAAAATTGACTATTTCAGGTAACTAAATGGATTTGGTACTTTTTTTTTTTTTAAAGGAAATGTACTGAAGAGGTCAATGTATTAAAAAATGGTAAAAGTTACACCAAATTTAGGATGGGGATGATACAGAAGTTTGCCCAGTTTTTTTCTTGATACAGATTTTGGATTGTGCGAGATATAGTTTCTATTCCCTTCGAAGTGCAGAACACACATAGAAGCTGATTCTAGGCTAGGTCACGGCAACCTTTAAAATAACAGCAACACACACAAAACAACATGCAAGCATAGAGATTTGTTTTTAGAAGGTTCAAGATCACACATGTTCTGAAGCGCTTGCTGGCAGAATGGGGGCCAAGGCTATGTCAGAAGTGCACTCCGCCTTCCTATTCCTTTCACATGCTTGGCTCTTGTTCCTGAAACACGAATTAAGTCGACAGCGAAGCCCCAAGCCATCTGCTATTTTTGTTTTTTGAGCTAAACCCTCCTGCTTCCCCACACAGGATCGTGTGCCAACCTAACCTCCCTCCCCCTGACAAGCACACAATGCAGAGAAGGTCAGCTTGCTGTTAGCAAGAGGGGCAGAGTAGAGAAGCCATGTTCAACGGGACGGAAAAGTAACCTTAAGGGGGGGGAAGCAAAAGTCTCCTGAATTCAGCATGAGGAATGTGTTCAGTGCAGTGTGAATGGCAGCTTTTTTAAAAGAGTGGGAAGGGGAAGAACTTGGGAGAAAAAGCAAAGGCGGAGGGGTCCTTTGGAGGACACCTAGACCAATTCCCTGCTCTACCAATGCAAAAAACACATAGCATCCCAAAGAGATGGGCGATACTTCAGGGGTGGGCAACTGTGTGGAGGAGTGGAGGCCATTTCCAGTCCTTGTACATGGGCCGCAGTGTTATTTTTCATGCTACTAGAAGGGATACAATGCCCTGTCCAGGTTTTGGTTTGGTTGTTTTATTTATGGGAGAGACTGCCAGTCTGGGGAACAGATTTTGGCTGAAAACTGCCTTGAGGAACGTTAATTTTTTGCAGCCGGGGCTTCTGAGGACCACAAACCAGAGACCCTTGGGGAGCTTTCCCCACCTTTGTCCTACTTGAAAGGCTGCCAGGGAGGAAGAGCATCCTCACCCTTGTGATGTCAGTGCATCATGGATCAAATAGTTGGTGCTATCTCCTTATTTTCAACCGAAATCCACCCTTTTGTAACTTCAGCCTCTTGGATTTATTCTTGAACTCTGAGATAGCAGAAAATAAGTCTCTATGCACCAGGGACTTCTCCTGTTCCCCCAGTTCAGGTGTTGGTCTATGACTGTAATAAAGATTCTATTGTTCCCCCAGTTCTTCATTTCAGAAATAAACACCAGACAGAGACATACACCCAGCCAGATCATATCAATGCTGGTCACTGGAGACCTCTAAACATCTGTGGCTGGGGAAGAATCACAGCAGAGCAGGCTTTCTCAAGCAGGGGTACATAAGTGATTGCAAAAGATTGTGATTGAACAGAAAACCACATTTTTTCAGCTGCTCATATAATAATTTTTATTTCAGGGGTTCCTCCAGAATAATAAAAAGGTTGAGAAAGGCTGTGCTAGAACAACTTTCCTTAGAACGTGAAGCCCAGGTGTTTGGGCCTTCAATTCCTTTAAGGCATAAGCGACAAAGCCAGGGATAACGGGAGCTGTAATCAACCATCACCTGGAGGGCACTACGGTTGGAGCATCCAGGTTGCAATATGCTACTACAATCAGGGATTCTTGGATCAAATCTCTACCCAACTATGAAGCTTTCTCAGCTAACCCACCTCATAGGTGTTATAAAGATAAAGTAGTGGGATAGGAGGTTGGGTTTGAGAAGCTTGTGTACCACTCCAAGTAAAGGCTGGCAGGATGAAATGCAACAATCAGATCCAGCTTAAGCCTTAACCTGAAAATGACTGAGAACCTTTGGCCGTCTAGATATTTTGGGCTGCAACTACCAGAATTCATCACAACTAGCCATAAATTGGGTTTATGGGTACTGTAAGCTAAAACATCTGGAAGGGCCAAAGATCCCCATCACTAACTTTGAACTAACCATTAATTCAACCCCAGGTAGCTAAGCAGAAGGAATATCTATAGGTTAGCTCAAGATTCAAAGGTCAACCCTGTTCCATTCCAAACTAATCCACATATTGCCTCATCACAACAGCTGCTTGTCTGTGTGAATGCAGCATCCCTTGAACAATACATCAAAGTTTTCAAAGGTAACAAGGCACCCCCTTCTGGTCAATTTCAGAGACTTGTTTCACAGCAAGGCTTCCCCTGCACCATCTGCAGTTCCTCTGCTTTAAAAATTCAGCTGTATTGGTACACCACTAAGCCAAGTGTCCTCAATGATACAGTGATGCACAAAAGCAGGTTTCTGTTCACTTCACCTCTGAATCAACACAAAGCAAAAGAAGCAGAAACTGGTGAGCACAGAAGGGAAACCACAAGAAGAACAAGAAGCATGTCTCAGATGCTAAAAACATGGATAGCTATGAACATGCTAGACAAAATCCTCAAGTGTAAAGGTATCTCATTAAACACCAAATTGGAATAATCTATGTTATCAGGTCTCCAGTTTCTATGTATGGTTGTGAAAACTAGACAGTAACGGGAGCTAACAGGATCAACCTTTAAAAAGTGTTGCTGAAAAGTGGTTCTACAGATATCAAAGACCACTAAAGGCCAACTGAATGTTTCCTAGAGTGAGTCAGGCCTAAACCTTCACTAGAAGTCAAAATGACTAAACTGAGACTGTCATGCTTTGGACATATCCCGAGATGACATGACTTATTGGAAAAGACAACCATGCTTGGCAAAGTGGAAGGTGGTAGGAAAAGCGGGATACTGCACAAGAGATGGATTGATTCAAACAAAGAAGCCATGGCCCTGAACCTGTAAGAACTGTAAGGCAGTTGATGACGTCTCTCATCATAGGGTTGCCATAAGTCAAAGCTAACTTAACAGCAAGCAAGAGCAAATTAGCATTTGTATTAATAAAATCTTTTGAACATCTAGAGATGTGCCTCCTATTTATTCTGCGGACAACTTGGAAAGAGCCAACAGTTTAATTCTCCTACCTCTGCTGTGTTCCTGATGGGCTAGATTCCATCTCCAGTCATCCCAAGACAACTGGGGATGAGCACTGGATTGGGGATGGCAGGGCTAACCACCACACCTTTGGTCCACTGTACTGTGAGGTCACCTGGTCCCTTCAGATGATACTCAGTTTCCTTACCTGGTACAGTGAAATCCTGAGTGTAGATGATCTCATCATCCAAGTAGTCCTCTTTTAAATCATCGTCTTCCTCCTCTTCATTGTAGCCATGCAGGTCTTCCAGGTAAGGCACCACCGTCATACTTCTCCATCTGTCTTTTGTCTCTGGGCTGGGGGGGATGGGAACCAGGGGGTCAGACTGTGTGTGTTTTTTCCGAAACCAGCTTTAAAAAAAAAAAGAAATCAAAACAGAGATGTTAGTTCTTTAGGACAGGACTTTACCATCACTTCTCTGCAGGCAAAAGGTAAAAGGACTGTGTAGTCAAGCATTCTTTTTCCACAATGACCAAACAAAGAAAGGTAATCAATCTGGAAATGAAGCCTTATGAGGAATGGCTTAGGGAGCTGGGTACATTTGGCTTGGAGAAGATAAGACAGAGAAATGACAAATGAAAACCATCTTAGGGTCTAAGCAGAGCACATTCTAAAGATGAGTCAATACTGTGATGCAGCAGCCAAAAAGGCTACTGCAATTCGAGGCTGCATCAACACAAATATAGTGTCCAGACTGAGGGAAGTCATAGTACCACTCTATACTATTTTGGTCAAACCTCACCTGGAACACTATGTCCAGTTCTGGTCACCACAGCTCAAAAAGAATATTAACAAGCTGGAACACATCCAGAGGAGTAAGATGGTAACAGGTCTTGAAATCAAGCTCTATGAGGAACAGCTTGGGGAGCTGGGTATGTTTAGCCTAGAGAATAAAAAGCTGAGAAGTGATATTGCAGCCATCTTTAAATATCTGAAGAGATAAGGGAGCAAGCTTATTTTCTGCTCTTCCAAATAACAGAACGAGAACCAAAGACTTCAAAGGAAAAGAAAAGAGATTCCACCTAAACTTCAGGAAGAACTTATTGACTCTAAGAACTATTTGACAGTGGAATGGACTACCTCAAAGGGTGGTGGACTCTCCTTCTTTGGAAATATTTCAATAGAGGTTGGATGGGCATCTTTCAGAAGTTGCTTTAGTTGTGCATAGAAGGCAGACTAGGCCTTCTAAGTGGCGTGGGGTGACAAAACCACTTAATACTTTACCCAACCCCTGGCTCTTCCATATCAGCAAGACAAGAGGTGTACTAAAACCTTTCCGGCAAGGTGCTGGCTAGAAGACCGTGTGCAGCAGGAGGGAAAACACTGAGTTCTTAATCCCATCAGCCCTCCAAATTGGCTCTGATCAGGTCAGCCACTAAAGAGCCGAATGAGAAACGGCCTTTCCTAGCCGTAAACCAGATTTTCCGAAATTGCTATATCCCAATTGGCTCTCTGGGCTGGGGAATTAAGGATTCTCTAGAATAATCAGCCGGTCAGTCCTAAATCCCTGATCCATTTGCTGTAATTCACTGAACCTTTGCTCCCAATTCCTTCCTGATCTAGCTGGGATTATTGCTTTCCTTCTATGAATTACATTATTACATTATTTCAGGGATACTCTGAAATTCAGACTCATCCTCACTTTAGGGGGAAAAGACTAGCATTTGGAGAGGAGGTCAGTGCAAGACCCTCTGTCTGCTTTTTCCTGAGCGGTTCATCATTTGAAAAGGCGAAACTGCAGCAACCAATAAGATTGTGGAACTGAAAAAAGCTTGCAGCTCACCAGAGGGATGGTCCCTGCTTTCCCCAAAATCAACAATGACATTTTAGAGTCCTACATTAGAAAGGACACATAGAAGGAGAAGTCTCTGCCTTGAACTTACAAACCAAGCTCCTCATTTAATTATGACTCCTTATGCTGCCCCCTGCCTTGACAGTAAGAATCTATGAACTGACTTGAGACCAGGTCAGGCATGCTAGACAAAATGCAAACACCTAACCAAGGATTGTCACCTCTGACTGGGAGCATCATGGCCTCAGGAATACAAAGGGTCTTTACCATGAGCTGCTGCTTGGTCAAAGTGGACTATATATGGCCCACCAAGGATACACCAAGGTCCTGTTTTGAAAAAGGCTTCTTTTGGGCCTAAAAACTGTGTGGGATAGAGCTACAAACATGGCAAAATGCCCCTATAGCCTGTAGACGGTGTTGGGCAGCATTTGGGGCCAAAAGTGTTTGGTTTCTGCAGTGGGAATTAGTACCAGGATAGTCCTCCTGTCTCTTAGAATGGCAATACAGCCCTCTATCATATGACAGTTGGCCACCCCCATTCTAACTGGAGATGCTGAAAGGGTTGAAATGTGGACCTTCTGCCAATAAAGCCAATGTTCTGTTGTTGAGCTATAAACTTCTTCCCAATGACCAAAACTCCAGTCCTTGTGGTTCTAAATACAGTGAGCCCACATTATACACAGGTGTGCTTTACGCTGTCTTGAGCGTACGTGCTCAAGGCGCAGGGCAGCGCATCCCATTCAAATGAGTGGGCGTGCACACCTGTGGTGCCCAGCGTGCCACCACGCTGCCACACACAAGCCCCATCGTTTCAAATGGGGCTCAAGCATAGGCGGAATTCGCCTTATGTGGCGGGGTCCAGAACAGATCCCCCACGTAAGGCAAGGGCAGACTGTAATGTCCAAGAATAAACAGGAACCTGTCTAACATGTCTGGTTAGACCATCATCATCATCATCATCATCATCATCTTTACCCATGTATTTGAAAGAGTGGGAACTTTTTTCGGGGACACTGTCCAGCACCTCCTAAATGCCACTCCATCACCATATATATGTGAGAGGCCGAATTAAGGAAGCATTCAGGGTGAAGTCTCAGCTAGACAATCCGAAAGACAGTATCTCCCTCTTGGACCCTGTATGAATTTTAAGATCTTAGGAGGAAGAATCTATCCCACCACCATCACAGGCACATTAAATGAGGACATGGGGAAACAGGGCCTTCCCAGTGGCAGCTCCCAGGTTGTGGAATTCCCTCCCATGGGTGATTCAGTTGGGCCTCTCTTTCCTCCAGCAGGCCAATGTCTTCTTATTTAGACAAGGTCTGGGCTTATAATTCATGTGGCAGAAGGTACTTTCAATGGGACTGTGCTTTTATCTTTTTAAATTTATGTTTTAATTATCCTTTAAATTGTTTTAACTTTGCGCTTTTAATAGAATTGTATGGAAGTTTTTAACTGTATTTCCCCCACAAATAGGTACAAAGGTATCTCAAGGTAAGTCATCTTGAATCCCATGCTGGGGAAAAGGTGTGATATAAATGTAATAGCAACAACAGCAACTACAGCAACAATGGTGGTGCCTCCTTTGAAAAGGCCTCTCTTTTCAAGCTGATTCGATTGCTTTTTAACTGAGCAACTAAAGAGACAAAACTCTGTTCACGATCTCAAATAGTAGCTCTTCCCAGAATTTGCAGAACAGAATAAGATTCAACTGCACCAGGTGGACAAATAATAGCAATGATAAATAATACAGCAATCAGTACTTTATTTTATATTCTGTCTCTCTCTCTTCTCCTCGCCCTACTTATGGAAGGAGTAAAAATAGGTTTGGATAACAGTGGAAGCCTGCAGGGTGATATTGATTCTATCCCTCTGGGAGATTATAGTCAAACATTTGCATATGTATCTAAGCCTGGGAGTGAGAAGGAGAAAGGGAGGGATGTGGAGGGGGAAGGAATGGATTATAATTCAGGGCGAGTAAGCAAAGGAGGACAAAACTGGTTTCTCCCCTCAGAGGAGTGGGGTACACCTGAATGCCAAGCAAGGTTGCCTGTGAGTGCAGCTGGGTGCAAGTATCTCACAGGTTTTCTGAGCTGGGGGGGGGGGGGTCGACAAAATAGTGATGCACATTTTACCATCACAGTCCAAAGAAACTCCAATTTGAATGGTGTCTGCATTCAAAACGACAGCTGCATTTGTCTGCATTAGCATAAAAAACATAAAGAAATGCAGTAGCATCTCTGACTGGATGACACAAGAACAGGGTTTATGGCTCAAAATAGAGGATCTTTTGGAATTTCTCCTTAACTCCCAGACAGAAGGTTAAATGTAGGACATGTCTGGGAAAAGAGGACCTCTGGTCACCCTGTTATTGTTGTGTGTCTTCAAGTAATTTCCAATTCATCACAACCATAAGGCAAAACTATCATGGGGGATTCTTGGTAAGAGTTATTCAGAGGTGGTTTGCCACTGCTTTCCTCTGAGGTTGAGAGAGTGGCACTTTTTCAAGAGTGCATAAGCCAGCGGGTTTCTATGTGAGCCAGGATATGTATGAATCCTGGTTTCCCAAACTTCTAGTACAACACTTACACCACTACGCTATACTAGATAGCTATATAAAAAGTTTTTATGTAGCACTTATTCCAGCAGCTCTAACCCCCCAAAATGCAAAGGTCAATACCTTCTCACAACCACCATGAAAAATGAAATAGTGCCAATGCCTACACACAGATCATAACCACTACAATCCTCACAATCACCTGCAAAGTTGGACAGAATTATTTTCATACAACCAGGAGGGGGAAACAGCAGACAGTCTGAAAGCATACTCAGAAAGGCCACTGAGAGGGGTAAAATGGGGCTGGAAGGTGGAACCTTGGGCTCTCTGGATGGTCTGTACATCAACCACCATCATCTCTAGTCAACAGAGCCAATGGATAAGAATGGTAGGAATTGTAGTCCAAAACATTTGGAGGGTCAGAAGGGTTCTCCAGCCCTGGATAAGGGAGTTCACAGAAGAGGTGACACTAATCCAGAGACTTGATGACTCCAATTGTGGGGAGATGTTTTTCATCACTTCCTTGCAAAAAGGAAAACATCAAAGCAGCTGACCAAAGTATAGTCAATATAATCAATAATCATATAAAAACACCAAAATGACAATCCATGCTCCCTGTTTTACAGCTCATATTCTTCTACATCATCATCAATACCTCCATCCATTTACTTGGGCTTACAACTCCTAGAATTTTACATTTGATGACTCCTCAGATCCCTGAGCATCAGCCATGCCAGGTGGGGTTCCTGGAAGTTAAAGTCCAAAAAATCCTGATGGCCAACAGCCAAAGTCCATAAGGCTACGGGACTTCCACACTCCTCTGTAACAACAGGGTGACTAGATCTGTGGAGTTGCTGAATTACATTTTAAAAGACTGCTTTTCAGGAGGGAGACCAGGAGAAGCAGGCAATGTGAGCTATATTGGATATGAGAGGATCCTGCAGTGACTTCCCACATTCTCCATGTGGAAACATGTATTCAATGTGGTCTCCCATTTTCAAGTTGACTCTGATTTAGTGTCACCCTATCCTAGGATTTTCTAGGGCCCATGTCCAACCCTGGTTTCACAGATTCTTAACCCAACACTCAAACCACCATACCATGATGGCTCTCATGAACTATGGCCCTCTCCCTAAATGCTCCATAAGGAAAGGTTTAAAACCAAGCCTCACTAATGTTAGGTCAGACTACTTGTCTCTCCTCTCTTCAAACAGGGTCTGTATTACATGGAAATTACCCAATCAAGTCCCTTAAATTCTGTTTAATATGGGGCTGGCTGAGTCATAAGTACCATCTGCCTGAAATAGTGGAGGAACCAGTCATCTCTGAAGGAACAGGTGAGTGACATCCTCTTGAGGGCTTTGAGCATGCTGAACAAAATAAGTCCCTGTGTCTAAAGACTCCAGAGTCTATATTTTCCACCTAAACATTATCATGTAGCATTTTCTTAAATGTTCTTTCTTTCATATCTTGTTGCTCAAGCCACCCACTGGATCACCATCAACTTTAATCCAGTTGTTGGCCCTAACTAGAGTTTATTGTTGTCTTCATGTACCTTCAATTTGTTTTTAACTTATGGTGACACTAAGGATTTTCTTAGTCAGGTTTGTTCAGAAGAGCCTCTCTGAGGAAAAGAGAGTACAATTTGCCCAGGGTTATTTGGCTGAGGGGGGATTTGGTCTCCCAGAGTCCTAGACAACACTCATATAGAATCATAGACTCCCTAGAGCTGGAAAAGATCCCAAGGATCAACCAGTCCAACCCCTTGCCATGCAGAAACACACAATCAAAGCACTCCTAGCAAACAGACAGACAGACATCCAGCTTCTGTTTAAAAACCATCAAAGCCTTCACTACACTCCAAGACAGTGTATCCCACTGTTGAACAGCTCTGTCAAGAAGTTCTTCCTAATGTTTAGGAGACATCTCTTTTCCTGTAGTTTGAATCCATTGCTCCATGTCCTAGTCTCTCGAGCAGCAGAAAACAAGCTTGTTCTACCCCCAATATGATATCCCTTCCAATATTTAAACATGGCTATAGTGTCACCTCTTAACCTTTTCTTCTCCAGACTAAACATATTCTGCTCCTAAGCTGTCCGTCATAGGGCGTAGAGCTCCCAAATCAAACTCAATGGCAAGTCAACACTTACATGAATCTCACTGACTGAAACAGCCCATTCTAGTTCGAATTAGCACTTAGATTTAGACCTCTGTCACAGCCTTCTCAGCCAGCCAGTTATATTAGCATTTTGCCTCATAAAAAAGTTAGGAAGCTTCAAAAGCTACCATAATGTTTTGTGTTGCTGTTGCCTGTACTACGCTCACCTGCATGTAAGAAACCGTTTGCATACAAGCATCCTTTCCTTCCATATTTACAAGAATTAAGAAAGCAAAAATAAAATTACACCTCTCCCCCCCCCTCAAATACTCACTTATGATGCCTTATCTGTTGTATTGAAAATCTCTTGGCTGGATCATATTCAAGCATTCCTGTAAAGAAGGAAGAAAAGGGGGTGTCATATAAGGTTGGGAAAAGGAAGTACTACACTATACATATTTAAGGGTAGGATGGCAGCTTGTTTGTCTGGTGGTTCAAGGCACGGATGGTCAGAAAACAGGTGCCTGCAGTACATCAGCAAGGACTTTGGAGTCTTGATTCTTTAACAATAAAAATGAAGATAGTTTAGGGTAAACTAGAATGGAGTTTTACTAGAAAGGCTTACGGATCAAGGTCAGTACTGAAAACCAATTCCAGCACTTAGAATGTGCTCAGATGCCCATTTTTCCTTCAGCTCCAAGTGTAAATTAATGGATTGTGATATCTTCCAACATTTCATAGATGCAAACCAGGACACAGATGGCTGAACAACATCAAGGCGCTGTTAAAAGAGTGTGGCCAAGCAAAAAGAGGGCAAAACTCATGTATGAGAAAGAACATACACAATTATTGTTTTAAGCAGAGAAAGCTTGGAATTTCCATACAGGCATATTTAAGGTGACAAAGTAGATGTGTACTTGGACACTACTTCTTTTAACAAAAACTTTGGTACCGGAGGCAGAAATAACATGCCAAGAATAGGGAGAGGTTCCTATACCGCTCAAAAATGTTTCATAACATGCCTTGAAATATTTAAACATGGCTATCATGTCACCTTTCAGTCGTCTCTTCTCCAGACTAAACATACCCAGCTCCCTATGCCTCTCCTAACAGGGCTTTATGGTTTCCCAGTTGTATTTCCAGAGAAAAAGAAGGGTATGGGCTGGAGACTTTTACATGTTTTATTTCCTAGGCAGAAAGCTTTCAGCTAATGTTTTTAGACTAGAGAATTTCTCCAAGGGCAACCTTGAACATCTGGAATTTTGGGGAGGGGGCGAGTAAAGGAAACAGGAAGCCCCCAATTTCTGCTCTTCCTTTGCCCTTTTCAGTCACATCTGAAACAAAGCCTACACAAGCTGTCCTGAGATCAAAAGCTTTCTGTGTTTCGCTCCATCTTTGAATATCTCTCAAGTCCCCCTCACTCTCACACACATACTTCCTGTGGTCTTTGATAATGAGACGACGATTAAAGATATAACTTAACAATTTATTATAAAACTCATATTCAGATAACTGATGGGCTGCTGAAGAAGGAATTTTTAAATGGAGTGGTAGTGGGGAGTAACTGTACTTTTTCTCTTCCTTGAACAGTTTTTAAGTTGTCAACTGTAGGGGCTGTTCAAGTGTGGAAAAGACTGCCTTGAAGGGTGGAAGACTCTTTTCTGGAGGCTGGATGGCCATCTCCCAGCACGGTGTTAGTTGTGCATTTCTATATGGCTGGGGGTTAGATTAGTTGGCTCTTACAGTCCTCCAGCTTGATTGTTCTATGCTTTCAATTCAGCTGTTAATATGATGATCTATGTTTTAATATTATAACTTATTGTGTTTTAACTGTGAAGGCGGGGTTGAGGTATCACTAAGTATACCGGGATGCACACTGTTGTTTTGTTCTTGGTGATGTATGCCTCCAAATCGTTTCTGACTTATGGCCACCCTAAGGCGACCCTATCGTGAAATTTTCTTGGCAAGACTTGTTCAGAGAAGGTTTGCCATTGCCTTTCCCTTAGGCTGAGAGCATGGGACTTGCCCAAAGTCAGCCAGTGGGTTTCACTGCCAAGCTGGGAATCGAATACTGGTCTCCAAAGTCATAGTCCAACACTCAAATCACTATGCCATGCTGGCTCTCATACACAGTTGTTCCTGGTGGCTTTTGGTTTTTTAAAAACAATTCAGCAGGTTACTGTTTTGTTTTTCTTATATACTGTTTCTGGCAGTTTTCTAATAAATTCAGAGGTGTGTGTGTGTGTGTTTTAAAAAGATCCAACCACAAATAGGTCAGCCAACTGACCAGGTTTTTGCCATGGGGCTAGGCATTTGCCAGGACCTGTTTCTGGCGTCAGTATCTTCCCACACGCCAATTCGGGCAGCGAGATAGCTTTGATCTTCCCAGCACCCGGCTCTGGCTTCCGCCTGACACACCTTTCATTATTATAGTTTGTGCTGCTCGAGGGTAGCTTGGGAGGGGGACAGAGCGAGAAACAGTTTCTAAACCCAATTGCGCTCTCTGATCCAGGCCAAGTGGGGCGGGACAGGGACAGGATAAAGCCCCATGGCGGGGGAGTAAACGGAAGGGAAGCTGGCCGAGGGCCGAGAGGCCCAGTTATAGGCTTGATGCACAACGACAGCCCCCTGCTGTTCGAAGCTGACTTGTAGAACCTCACCAGCTGCTACCTCTGTGTGTTTATGTGCTTGCAAGTCACCCGTCCACTTACAGCGACCCCATGAATTTCACAGGGGTTTTTTTAGACAAGGAATAGTCAGAGGTGGTTCTGCTAGTTCCTTCCTCTGAAATATAGCCTACAGCACCTAATACTCCTTGATGGCCTCGCATCCAACACTAAGTAGGCCTGCTCTTGCTTAGTTTCTAAGATCAGATGAGATCTGAAACCTTTAGGATGTTTAGGCCACAATGTACAAAATTTCAAATGCTTGCAGAAATGTTTAACAGAAACACATGCATGAAGACTAAATGAAGAGATTTTCCTTCTTTTTCTTCCACCACCACATGCTTGAAAGGTAGCAAAAACTTTCAACTCAACTTGGGGGAAAAACTCAGTGCTATAGCATCACCTCCAGAAGGCTCATACCTGCAGACTCTCATCGCACACTCATAGGACAACAGAGCTGGAAGGGATTGCAAGGGCCATCTATTCCAACCCCTTGCCATGCAAGAATATTCAACTACAGCACTCTTGAAATATGGCCACCATTTTAAAGACCTCCAAAAAAAGAGAGAATTCACCACCCCAAGGCAGCTCATTCCACTCCTGAATAGCTCTTATAGACACAAAGTTCAGCTCATCCAACTTGCCTGCCCCAGGTTCGCC
This sequence comes from Sceloporus undulatus, assembly GCF_019175285.1. NCBI lineage: Eukaryota > Metazoa > Chordata > Lepidosauria > Squamata > Phrynosomatidae > Sceloporus > Sceloporus undulatus. The sequence goes on from NC_056528.1 coordinate 27,755,950, forward strand.
AATGTTCTTGGCTTACAATTCCCATTGCTCCTAGCTTCATAGAATTCAAAGAGCAGATGGTAGTCCAATTGTACCAACTGGAAGAGCTGCACCCCCCAACCCCCCATCAGCATTTGTCAACCCTTTTGAGGAATTTCTCTGGTTTAAAATTGAAGACACTATCCACCCACACAGCTGGAAAAGGTTGAAAATGCATAAAATGTGTGTATGTGTATGAATGAATATGGCAAAAGATTGTTGTACTTTCAAGAACAAACCACCCCTATGTATCTGCACGAGTCACTGATCAGGGAATACCTCCCAAAAGGACAGAGGCAAGCAGCCCAGAGCATTGAGTCATGCATGGATAATGTGGCAGGCAGCATGAGCATGAGTAATTCCAATGTGTCTCCACATTGGGTAGGACTGAATGCTCCAAGCCAAAGAGGAATCACCCACTCCCCTCCAGTGTAAGCTGACTAAAAGAAGTGGAGGAGACCAACTCAGACCATTGACTCACACCAAGATACAGTAGGCAGCCTTTTCTAAGAGGACTTTACTGCAACAGAGTCCTGTGACCTCTCCCCAGTTTTCCAAAACTCAGCACTGCTGAATGTCTTGAACTATAATTCTCATTATCCCCCAGTGGAGGTCACCAACTTAGAAACAGAGGGACAGTGACAGGCAGACATAAGGATAGTTTGAATGTTGGATTATGACTCTGGAGACCAGGGTTCAATTCCCCACAGCCATGGAAACCCACTGTGACCGTGGGCGAGTCCCAGAAAATCTTGTGATCTTCTCTCAGGGTTGCCATATGTCGGAAATGACTTGAAGATACACAACAACGAACTAGGGTTCAAGCCTCCAGCCAGCCACCACTGCATAGGATATACGAGCTAATATCCCAGCCTAGCTTACCTCACAGCACTGTCATGAGGATAAAGGGCGATAGAGAACTGTGGATTCGGCCTTAGGGAAAAGGTGGATTAAATACATGAAATAAAGTATTTTTGGTCTCTATCTTGCTTTGTCTAAAGCCTAATATTGCTTCCGATATTTTTTTTTAATCTCCTATCTGATACCGATTCCAAGGTATCTTTTTTGCTGTTGGAAGCAAGTTCTACTGTCTGGAAGCTGCCGCTAAGCAGGCCCTGTCTCGCATATTCATAAAAAAAGTATCTTAAAATGGTGGAATGAAAGAAGAGTTATCCTCAACAACTCAGAGCCACGGGAAGCTCATGTTGTACTTTATCTGAAGCACAGAGGCATAATTTCAGTGCATTACCCACTCAAGCATTTCAGACAAGGTGGGTGCGAGTTCTAGAAATAAAAACAGACAAGAGAGAACAGACACCAATTGCTCAGAGAACAGTTTCAAGTAAAAACTGAGAAGAAATTTCCCCAAAAGCAAAACCTACCAAGTGCAGCATGACACTTAAATACTAACCAGTTTTTATTTGGCACAATAAACTGTCAATTTCTCAAAAGCAAAGATGAAAGTATAGCTAACAGTGAATCAAAACAGCCAGTACATGGCTGTGCTGGGATGGAGGGGAAGAGGGTGGCAGGCACTCAGAGATGGGATCTGGGGAAGGAAACAAGCTTCAATGCCTAGCAAAATCTCTTTAAACATGCAGTTTTGGCCTTTTCAGGCCTCAAATGCAGAGAAGCGATGCCTACAGCACCACCTAGGGCGCGCAATTAGGAATTGAAGTCCTTCTGAAATAAGTCTGGTTCTAGGGCTCTAGAACAGGGCATATACTCTGGCTGCCATCTAGAACCTGGGGCCTCCACAATTTCTGGATCTTCCACCACTTCATCTCATATCATTCTCCACTCAGCTGAACCAGGAGGGATGGGAATTGTAGTCCAACACGTGTAGAAGGCCCTGGTCTGGAGAACACTTCTTAGGTGTCTCAAGAAACAGCAGGGTGTGTATTTCTTTCTAAAAACTTTTTTTCCTCTTCCAATCAAGAGTTGTTCTCCTTTTGGATTTTTCCCTATCTATCTGCCTTAGACTCTCCCCCACAGCATTTAATAACGTAGCACAGGGGTGGACAACTAACTGGGAAGAGCAGGTCCTTCCACAAGCCACCCCACAAGTGTTGTAGGAAATGGTCAAGGCTGAGAACTACTCCCACTAGTCCATTAGTCCTTTCCATCTCACAAGGAAGCCCAAATTATCTCCATTTCCCTCTGTGGTCCTTCTTAAAATGGCAATTTGGTTGTCATTTTGATAGTGGCTGCAGAGGAAAATGTGATTAGTACTGAGTTCTAGGGTGCTTGTGAGGGTATAGTCACATGTGTTGGGGGCTCTGCATAGTTTGGAGGTAAAATTTTCTATCAGCCCTAGTTAAGTGTATCCATGGCAAGGAATGAGAGGCAATGCAGTTACACAAACATCTGGAGGGCCACAAATGGACCACACTTTTCCTAAACTACTTATGAATGTTCAGAAAACTTATCCACTGATATTTACTGGTTGAGAAAAACAAAGCAGATATTTGGGAAGGGTAGAGAAGGGCCTTTTCTCCAATGCAAACTGCTCGTCCTTCAACAATGGGGCACTCACCTCTAAGCAGATCTGAGAGCGGAGGGCCACAATCCTCTGGAATCGTATAGTCCCCTTTCCCAATGTTTTCAAATAACTTATAAATATTATCACCCTCAAAGGGATAAAGGCCAGTCGTTATATTGTACCTGCAAAAGAAGAAGGAAAAGGGTACAACGTTGAGCAAGGAAACAAAAGGAAATGTAGTTAAAAGGTCCAGCCTTTTTATAAAATGAGAAATCAATAGAAGTCATGTCTGTTAACTTCCTGTTGTTAGAAATGCTTCTCCTCGGCCTAAAATGAGCCCCCTGGGGGGCTACAAACATGACAAAGGTAGCTCAACAGAGGGATTGAAAGCATTGTTGTTGCTGTTGTTGTGTGCTTCAAGTTCTTTCCAGCTTATGGCAACCCTCATGGAAAGCACAGTAGAAAATATTCAGAGGGGGTGTTCCCACTTGCGATTTACAACGATTTTAAATACAGCGGTTCATTATAAAGCAACTCAAAATACAGCGAGTTTTATCCTGCTTTTCAAATCGCTTTATCTTCATCGTTCCCATTTATTTAACGTTTTATTTTGATTCGCTGTAATTGTCCTGGTTTCGTTCCCATTCATGGATGAATTGGTGTATATTTAAACCAGTTCTGTTACTTTTTCGTTCACATTCACTTGTTTCGGCTGTCAATCAAAGCGACGTCATCATGATGTCACAATAATTCGTAGTAACATGCACCGATGTATCCTGACAATTTTTAATTTGTTTTAAATTTCGGGTTTTTTTTAAAAGAGCCAATGAGGAGGCGCTTAAAGTGCCTATGAACCTAAGCTCTGAGTCCTGTAATTTCCAGTCTCTCTTACTTTTGTTATTCGTCGGGAAGGATGGTTGAGGGAGAGAGAAAACTGCCTTCCCAAAGCACTTCTGCTTGGCTGCCTTGGAAGAAAGACCCCAGAGAGGCTGGGGGAAGTTCCTCCAGCAAAGCAGTCATCCTTCTGGCTTGGAGATTTGGGGAGTGATTTTTTTGGAGGGGCGGCAGCCAATGAAAATCGTCTGCATCCGAGGCTCTTCTGTTGTGTCTCCCCAGACAAGAAGGAGCCTTATTCGTCCTCTTCTGTGTCTCCCCATATTAACTGCCATAAATCAGTGCTAGGGAATCCTGGGAATGGTAGTTTTTTATGACACCAGCACTCTCTGGCAGAGGAGGATAAATGTCTCACAAACACAACAGTTCCCATAATTCCTTACTGAGCCAGGGCAGGTTAAGGGGTCTCAAACTGTATTATTTCTACAGTGGGTTTTGAACTACAGATGAGGTTTTTTTCATAAATTAAAAAAGTTGTTACTTTATAATTTACCATATATATATATATATATATATACACACACACACACACAAATATACATTCATATGCGTATATATACATGCGTGCAAACACACACACAAATATGTATGTGTGTATATATCTATATGTTTGTGTGTATATATCTATATGTGTTTATATATATATGCATGTGTGTGTGTGAGTATTCATATATAAACATGTGCGTATCTATCTATCTATAGTGTGTGTGTGTGTGTGTGTGTGTGTGTGTTTGTCAAATCGGATCAAGGAGGAGAAGGCAATGGGTTTAAGGGGGTAGAGACTCTGCATCCAAAGCCCAGGGTTGGAAAATCGGATCAAGGAGAAGGCAATGGGTTTAAGTGGGTAAAGACTCTGCATTCAAAGCCCAGGGTTGGAATACACACACACACACACACACACACACACACACAGGGTTTCCTATGTCTCCCCAGATTCCGTTTGGGAAAGAGAGAAGGAAAGGCTCTATTTCCCCCCAGATCGCTGTGCATCCAGCCTCTCTCCGTTACAAATGGTGTTCAATGGCTCTCCTCACACAGAGGGGAGGTTGCAATCCACCGGGGGAAAGTCTATGCGAATGGAAGAAAATGGTGCTGGCAATGCAGAAAGAGACCAAAGAGGGTGACACCCCCAGGCCAGCCCATCATGCTCTGCTCCTCGGATCCAGTTGGCCCGATTCAAAGGCCGAAACGTTCCTATTTAAATACTCCGATTCCTATCTCGAATCAAGGGATAACCCTAGGGGTAACCCTTCTATTTTTTTATGCCGGTTTATAGGCCTCTGACCCGGATTAAATGTTATAAATCAAATCAGATTCTAATCATAGTAGAAACGATATCGGGTTAATCTAGAACTGTTCTAGAATTAATTCAGGTTTCAGTAGGAATGCTACACCTTGGATTCGATTTGTAAACCGGTGTATAAGCCAGTGAGAACAACACCAGAAGGTGGTGAAAAACCTCTTTGTCAAGTGGAAAACAAGGAAAATTCTGAGCTGTTAAAAAATCTCTGCAGTTTAGGGTTTACACTGCGCAAAACTTGCACGCAATGTTTTGTGTAAGAAAAATAATATTCTATGCAGGAATATTATTTCATGTGCAGAAAATGCTACTTGGTGTACAGAAAATGCTGTTTTCTGTGCAAAACAATGCCACATGTTAATTTTTACCACCTTGGTTATCTGCTCCCGACTTCTATGAAACTAATAGGTTCTAGTCTGCCAAAGTTCCCACTACTACAATAAATCTCTTCTGTCGTAACACAGGGAGCGTCACAAAAGTGGGCCAAGGGCAGCCCTAGCAGTCATCCTAGGATTCTGCCTCCTGGTGCCAAACCTGCCCCAACACTGCCACTATCACCGACCCATCTCCATCCCTGAGATTCAAGACCCATTCCCTGGTCCTATGTACTTACAGTGTGACACCTGCAGACCAAATATCCACTTTGAAGCCTGAAAAGGTATCGAGGCCATTGGCGATTTCTGGCGGCTGAAAAGCGGGTGAGCCCTGGCTTGTTCGGCACATGTCGTCCTCTGCGAACGGGTGCAATGCCTATAGAAGACAATAAAGATAGATTGGCATTTGGGTCCTTTCAGTGTGTGGATTGAAGAGGAAATCCAGGATTCCACTGCACCTAATAAATCACACATAATGCAGAGTAGAAAACCCCAATGGAGCAGCTCAGAGATGCTGTTGAGTGGCCTTGGCACAATTTTCAGGATGCCCCCAAGAAATAGTCAGCCTCCTGACTGGCCAAATCTATTAAGATCCAGTTTTGGAAGCAAACCTGCTTTCTACCTGAAGGCTTCAGTCATTAGGTCCCCCCAAAATCTCAAAAGGAATAGGTCTATCCCTCTCTGTGAAACCTCTTGAGGAATTTGAAGAGTGCAATCATATTAACCCTTTGCTTTTTCTGAGGGGTGAAACTAGCTGTTTTTCATTTCAGTCTGAGCTACCCCATATTAGGAGAACGGGAGAGTATATACTAAATAAATATATAGGTCTATCCTCCCCACCCGCCAAAAGGCTGCCAGTTTTTGAGCCACTACTGTGGGCACAGAACTTACAGGAGGGCTTTGAGGCCTATCTCATGAGGTCAAATCATACCTCTGCCACGCCCAGATCCGATATCTTCAGCGTCCCATTGGTTGTGAGCAAGAGGTTCCCTGGTTTAATATCTTTGTGAACGATGCCTTGGCTGTGCAGATATTCCAAGCCATCTATCAGCTGGCAAAAATACCTGTAATAGGGAGGAGGGAAAGAAAAAAAGAATCAGAATTAAAGGATGAAGAAACATATATTAAGATCGAGTGTGATGCAGGGCAGAGGTGGGACTCCCAAATGCCTCCAGCACACACTAGCAGCTGCAGGGGCATTTTTGCCATGTTTTTAGCCCCTTCCCTGGGCCATTTTAAAACAATCTGATGAGCCACATACAGGGCATACTTTGTCCACCTCTGATATAGGAGGATGGGAGTCATCCAGTATAAAGGAAACAAAGTGATAGATCTAGAGGCTTTCTCCCCAAGCCCAGTTCTGATGCCACCTCTTGCCATAACATATGGGGGAAAGCTGAAACCTCCTCAATGACGCTACACTGGTCTGGCTAAACCCAGGATAGGAGACTGCTGGGGAAACTATGTGATGGTGGTGGTTGTTATTTGCCGTCAAGTCAAATTTCAACTGTCCTATAGTGCCTGAAGTGTCTAGTTTTTGGAAAAGACTGGCATTAGGAAGGTGTGTCCAGGGGTGTGTATGTGATAAGGAATCAGAAAGAAGATGTAGAAAAAGAGACGAGGTGGCTCCACAGATGGAGACACAAAGGTAGGTAATCTCTTTCATACAAAGGTAGGCAAACTTTTACAGTCTCAGAGCAGAATTCAATTTCAGTTAAGTTCGCTTGAGCGTGGGGGACAAATATTAAAAGGCTGGGGCCAAAAATACAAGTATATTTGAATTGAAAGTAATTGTCAGTAACTAAATCTCAGGAAAGGGATTTCAACATTTTGTAATGGGGGGCACAACTGCTGGAAAGCCACTCAACAATATTATGATACAAACAGAGCATGGTGTTGCAGGGAAGCCCAGAGGACTAAACTGTGGCCCCTTGAGGATTGGGTATTCAGATTGCTGTTCTGACAGATGAGGACTGAGTGATACCTTCTCCTGGCTTACTTACCCGTGCGCTTGAAAAACTGGAAACTTTTTTTCAGGGACACTGTCCAACATCTCCTGCATGCCACACACACAGTATTCCATCACCATATACGTGAGAGGCAGAGTTAAGGAAATACTCTGGGTACGACTTAATATCACATACTGCCTGAGGTCTCAGCCTAGATGATCTGAAAGTCTGTTGAGTTTGTTGAGGTATTTAGCTTGGTCTGTCAGACAGCTCTACTATAAATCCCATCACTATAAATTACTTTATTTCTGCAGTGTGGATACACCCTAAGAAGCCATTCTTCATGGTACTGAACCAATGGTTGATTTAAACTGTAAAACACCATTATACTAGGGCACTCTACTGATCTAGCCAAGTTTTGTCTGCTCTGTCCTCAGCTCTACAGGATCCTTGGTGGAGAAAAGGTCTTTCCCCATAATATTCTATTTGATGATATAAATAATCCAGTAGCACTTTTGAGATCAACCAGGGGGATTTCTAGAATACGCTTGTATGGACATCACCTGCTTTGGAGATTTAACGTTCCAGGTCTGTCTAAGCTTGTACTGTCTACTCTGGCTGACAGCAATTCATCAGGGAAGAAGGATTTTTCCCATGACTTCCACTCTGGACTATGTCCTCAAAAGCTTGATGCTAGAAATATCTCCTTCTCCATCTCAAAGATGTTACTGAATTGTTTTTTATGCTAAAGCAAATTAACATGGCAATCTCTTTGAAATCTGTTGTTTGTCTCTTTTAAATGGAACACACTGCCTCAGATTGTGGTAGTCTCCTTTGGAGACAGAAGCTAGATGACCATCTGTCAGGAGTTCTTTTTTTATGTCTTCCTGCAGGGCAGGGGCTTGGAATGGATGGCCCTTCCAACTCTATGATTCTATGAAATGGAGATGCAAGGAACTGAACCTTGGGCCTTCTACACACAAACTATGTGCTGTGTCATGGAACTAAGTCCTTCCCTTAAATATAAAGTCCTATGTTCTCATGGTTCTAAACAACAGGCTGCGGAAGGCGACATGTAAGCAAGGCAGCCTGTACATTCTGCAGCTTTGACTCCCAGCTTCTCTCATGGAAGCAGCTCACCATTAGGAGGAAAAGGACTCTGCTGTGGAGAGAGCTGCTGTCAGTAAAAAGGACTCAACCACCAGGGACCAACAGTGTGACCTGATATAAAGGCAGCGTTCTTATAAAGAGATGGAGGGTCCTTATAACCACAAGGAATCACTGAATACTGAGGGATGGGAAGAAAACTTGGATCTTCATTTTGAAGAATTCTGTGACAGGACATAAAGCAAGGATATATCTTCTGCTTCTCTTCATTGTACAACACGTCAACAAGCTGGATGACGTTTTTGTGCCGTAACCGACGTAGGAGTTGTATTTCCCTGGAAAAGAGAAGAGAAAAATAGAGATGATCATATCAAATCAAACAAACCACTCTGTCAGCTGTAACAACTGAGTACAGCAAAATACATTCCTTCACTTTAGAAATAAACCCAGTTGATACCGTTCTTTCTTTGGTGGCTATTTTACAGCAGGCATAATCTCAAGAAGCTCTCCATCCTTATTCCAACAGTGTTTGCGTCTTCTCAAGGTTGCTCAGGTTTCTTACCTGGTATTGTTCACACCTATACCAGTTCATCTTTGCATGCTGCTAGTTGGTCAAGTACTGTCCGTTAATCTTCATGTTATTTAACTGCAGTGACACCGCTATGTAGAAGTTGTGGGACCTCTTGCTCTGCCCCCCTTGGATTTCTGAGATGGCTGTTATTTTTATTGTCCAGATCATGAGAAGTAGTAGTTTTACTCTATTATACTTTTGGTCACATCTCACTCCAAGTTCTGTGTCCAGTTCTGGACACCACAGTTCGAAAAGGACATTGAGCAGCTGGAGTGAGTCCAGAGGAGAGCAACCAAGGTTGGAATCTAAGCGCTTTGAGGAATTACTTCAGGAGCTCGGCATATTTTGCATGGAGAAGAGGAGAATGAGAAGAAACATGGCATTCACCTTTAAATATCTGAAGGAATGCCATGTAGAAGAGGAAGGGAGTTTGTTTCCTGCCACTCTAGAAACTGGGACATGAACCAATAGTTTCAAACTTCAATTAGGTAGATGCTCTTCAGGTAAGAGCTATTTAATAGAATAGACAGCCTCAGAAGGAAGTGGAGGTTTTTAAACAGAAATTGGATGGCCAACTCTTGGGGTTTGCTCTAGTTGTGTATTCCCGCCTAGCAATGGTTTGGATTAGATGAACTTTGAAATCCCTTCCAACTTTTTTTCCACATGACACCATCACAGGTGTGGTTTTTCAGCTTTTGTATCCTGTCCCGCCAGCTCAACTTCTGAAAGGTTAAATGTCAGACAGTAAGAGCTTGAAGTTTTCAGCCCATATCTCTTTTGCCTTTGCATCCACCCACTACTGAAATACCATTCCCATAAATTACTCTCAAACTGCATTTGCCTCCCTCAAGCTGAGAGGTTCTGTAGCTTTTGACTATGGCCAAATCCAAACAAAAAAACTACTTCTATCACATCATCTTTTTCAAACATTTGTTACAACGTCCTTTTGCATTGCAGGAGCAGGAAGCTTGTCCCATGGTTACCAAATAGCCTTAGTGCTAAAACTCTCAGAAGCTCCAAACAAGCAGTCACTAATGACAAAGGAGAGGTTGGACAAAGAATGAGATGACCTGGGTTCAAATCCCTGTGCAGCCAAGAAGTACACTAGATGACCTTGGGCTGGTCACACACACATGTACCATGGAGTAAGAGCAGTGCGATGTAGTGGTTAAGACTGGGACTTCGGAGATCCTGATTCAGTTCCCACTGAGCTATGGGATTCACCTTGGGCCTACCATCCTCTCTCTCATCCTTACCTACCTCAGAGGATTACTGGGAGGATAAAACAGGGAATAGTAAAACTACATACTTGTCCATGACAGGAAAGGCAAGATATAACTGAACCCCTGACTGACTCATGTATAGTACCAGCAGGTGTAATGGTATAAGTGTTGGGACTAGGGTTTTAGATCATGGAAACCCACTGGGTGACTCTGGGTAAGTTACACACTCTCTGCCAAAGATGAAGGCAATTGCAAACACCCCACTGAATAAACTTTGACAAGAAAACCCTACCTCCCTAAGTCAGATTCCGCTTAGAGACACACAATAACAAACAATTCTCAGTCACTGGAAGGCAATGTGGTTCCCTCAAATGTAGAAAGTTCTAAATTCACAGTCTCACAGTCCTGTCTGTAAGAAGGAAACAGTAGTAACCCCCAACGACATTGGGATCCTTGCACAGAAATGCACATCTGGACTCCAAAGTAAAGGAATACTTTGATTTCCAGTGCCAATACACTGGCCTGTAAGTGTGTGCCATGCCTTCTGGATCCCAAGCTGCCAGCTCCTGGCAATTCTTCTTACCCTTCTCTCTCATACACACATATATGCACCCTCCTCCCCTCCTCATATTGTTCTACAAGCTCAAAAACAGGAAGAACAACTCTGGTAGACACTGCGTCAGTTAAGAAAAGAACAGCTGATCGGGGGACTCCACTGGCATGTAGAGAAAGCGAGGAAGAGAGAGGCAAAGGAAGTGAGGACACTCTCCCAGCTGCCAAAAAGAAGGAAAGAGACACACAGAGTGAGGGGACAGACTGTTCCTTTGGGAAATTCGTTGTCTTTTTTTTAGGACACGGCGCTCCTCACTCCCTGTGCTTTGCCTCACAGGACACAGCTACGGCCAAAAAACTCACTGCTCTCTCAGGTTGGCAGTTCCGGGGGGGATGCTGCGGAAAAGGGACAGGCAATCTACAGGTGTTGTTGTTGCTGTTGTCAACTTCAATTTATGGTGACCCTACAAATAAATAAGAAACTTCCAGGAATCATCAACGCGACTCGCAGACTTAGGCCCCACTGTCAAGGAAGGCTAGGTTGCCCCCTTTTTGGCCTCTTTTTTGCCAGCCTATACAATTTTTAAAAATTTAAACAGGCCTGTGGTCTTTAACTGGGTGTCGCAGAAGGTTCTTTTAATGGAACACCTTGATCTGGGAGGGTCTCACGCAAACCGAAGACCACACTTTGCCCACTACTGCTGGAGATGGAACGTGCCAAGAAACCCCCATGATAGGTTTGCCTTAGGATTGCTATAAATCGGAAATGACTTGAAGGCACGCTACAACATATATCAAGTCATTTCCGATTTATAGCAATCCTAAGGCAAACCTATCATGGAGGTTTCTTGGCACGTCCCTTTTGAGGGGATTTGCCAGTGCCACCTCTGAGGCTGAGAGTATGTGACTTGCCCAGGGTCACCTAGAGAGGTTCTATGGCTGAGTGGGACTTAGACTAATAGAACATAAAATGGATTTATTTGATTAAAATTTCTCAACAAGAAGACTTGCCTAAATTCCTTTGCAAGTAAATATGCAACCAACAAGGCATTTAATAATTTTTAAGTATAAAATGATAAATTCACTCTATATTGTCATAGTACTTTAAATAGTAAGCATTTAAATTGAAGCTTGAGTTCGTACATTTCTACCTATTCCGACTCCATGCAAAATCACTTCCAATTCAGACTCCACAGCCCTGCTAGAAAATCCAATGGCCTGACTTTGTCATCCTCCAGAGGACCATTAAAGACTCCTTTATTTAAGGGCTGTCCACAGCCCCAGGTATTTGATGCTGCCTTTCTGGAGACAGGTGCTTCTAACTATAAACAAGTCAGGCTCATTTTGTTTGGATTTATGCAGACATAACAGAGAAGCACATGCTATCAATCTCTTGGGACCTAAGGAGTCATTTGAAATGAACGAACTGGGACCAAAAGTGGATGCAGTAAAATACAGAATGGCAGATGGCATGATAGCGTTTCCTCTTCCTTTTTAAAAAAGAGCTGCATTGCAACCATAAGTACTCAGGGGAAATTGTCTCTCCCTTTAGGATGGAGAAGCTCAGAAACAACATAAGGGTGGGGGGGGGGGGGGGGGCAAGAGAGGAAAAGAAGAAAAAGGAGGCATAGATCAATTGGTGGCAAAGACATCACACCCTGCAAATGAGGTCCATTTCATCCCGTGACCAGACTCAGTAACCAGTGTCAGTCTATTTATAGGAAATATCACTGGGAAATGTGAGAATTATTTCCATCTCTTGACCACTGTACTTGACCAGAGAGATAATGAGATGACATTACGAAGACCAGATTGAGAAGATCTCTGAAGGGATGTCATATGGAAAATGGGATGAGCTTGTTTTATGTTGCAACAGAGACTAGAAGATGAACAAATGGAGTCAAAAGATAATCCATTAGGAAGAACTTCTTGATGGCAAGAGCTACTAAACAGTGGAATAAACGACCTCAGAGAGTAGTGGACTCTCATTCTTTGAACAGAGGTTAGATGGTCATCATTGGAGAGTGGTTTAGTTGTGTACAGTGGGTGCTTGGGGTTTGGTTCCAGGACCCCCTGTGGATATCAAAACCCATGGATGCTCAAGTCCCATTATATAATGGCACAGAAAATGGTGTCTCTTATATAAAACAGTAAATCTTCCAACTCTATGATTTTATCATTTTAAAACACCAAGTTCAAACTGGGCACTTGGTTTACTTGTGTCCCTCTAACTCTTCCACTGTGATTCTGCAGAACAGCAAGCAAGCTTCAATGGCACAGCACATTGTCTGGTCCAAACAGTATCAGGCTAAAGCAGTACAGGTTAGAGCCATAAAAGGGAAGGCCAGCCAGAAGAGCTGCAGAGAGTCTGCCAAAGGAGCCATGAATCACCTGTTTAAATACGGCAGCAGCACTGCAAGGAATACACGCAGTGCTACACGCGCACCCAAGAGACAAAAGAGTGGCTCTGGATTCGTCACTGCACTCAGCACCTTCCGCTACAGGGGGATGCGACAACCACAAGCGCAAGACATAAAATGTGTGGGGAGGAGGGGGGTTTCATTCTTCTGGCTTTGCACAGGAGTTCAAAAGTCTTCTTAATGGATGTCACAGCTTGTGTGAAAGAAAAGGGGGGAAGGCCTCCAGCAGCAAAACAAGCATATTGCTGCAATACCAGAACAAGGAACATCAGGAGTTCAGGCTGGGCTTCTGAATATAGCCACTTAGTGTAGTCATCTATGGTCAGTAAGATCCTCCTCCTGGTGACCAGACAGAGAAGGTGTTGAAAAGCTGACTGTTTGGTCACAAATAACTAACACAGAGAATCATAGAATAGAATCATAGAATCAGGGCCATAAAGTCCAACCTCATTCTGCCATGCAGGAATACACAATCAAAGCACCTCCAACAGACGGCCATTTAGCCAAGGAAAAAAGAAGGAGACTCCACCACTTTCTGAGGCAGCGACTTCAACAGTCAAATGGCTATTATCCTCAGGACATTCTTCCTAATGCTGAGGTAGAATCTCTTTTCTTGTAACAGACAGGTTGTATTTGGTTGAGTGACTGTTTAGGCTCTGCCACCCACAAGGAAGGAATGAAGGAGGACCTTTTCTACCAACATCACCATGAAGAGAGATGTGTTGGTACTAAAATTCAGTGGTACCCAATGTGGTGGTCTATGGACCAGTCAGTGCCAGTCAGCAAGCTACTGGCTGCCAATTCACAGCAAGTTTCCAGGAAAGAAAGAAACTGTTGTAGCACAATGGTTTGAGTGTTGGACTATGACTCTGGAGACTAGGGTTTGATTCCCACCTTAGCTATGAAACCTACTGGATAACCTCGTGCAATTCATCTCTCTCAGCCCCAGAGGAAGGCAATGTTAAATCTCCTCTGAACAAATCTTGCCAAGAAAACCGCATGATAGGTTCGCCTTAGAGTTGTCATAAGTTGGAAACAACTTGAAGGCACACATCAACCAAGTCAATGGGCACAAATATGGTGCCAGTCCCTGACATATGGTTGGGGGCAACCCTGCAAGAAATTCACATCAGACCATCTTAATAAGTATTGTTACAGTCAATCCTTTTTCTGTGTTACATAGGCCCCTTACAGACTGGCCAAAATAAAGCTGCTTCGGGTCACTTTGGAGGTATGCTGTTTCAATGACGCATGCGTCCTAAGAGGCCAGAAGCCACGCCAAAGCCATGCTCCAGTCCTAAGGACTAGAGTACAGATTTGGCACAGCTTCTGTCATCATTGAAACAGCATACCTCCAAAGTGACCCGAAGCCAGCTTTATTTTGGCCAGTCTGTATGGGACCTAAGGAAGTCAACTAGGTCACCCATTTCGCCTCCAGCATTGCTTACAAGTGGTTAGAACATTCAGACTGTGTGTGGACACATGACCATTTGAGGAACCCACATTGGCCTGCAACACTTATCAAAAGAAAAATGGTAAAAGTGCTGATGTCACTTCAGGTGAAATTAAGTAATATTCTTGCAATGGAAACTAGGCAGCAAGTTTGCTCAAACCATATACACCAGAGGCGGGCAATGGCAAACACAGCAGGGGTCATTTTTCCTTCCTGCGCCCAACAATCGGATCACAGCAGCGCATTTCAGCAAATCTGAAGGGACATAATATAATTTCCAACTGCCATTTTGGCTCATTTAATCTTCTTCTTCTTCCTCTTCTGGCAAAGTTTGGGGCTGGGGGTTAGGAGCACAAACCTCTGTATTTTATGTGGTTTCGGGAGATTTAGGGTGGACTGGGGGCAAAATAATCACAACCAAATCAGTTCTGAATTTCTTTTTTTAAATTGCAGGGTTCGGGTGGGTTTGAGGGGCTTTTAGGCTACACATTGGGTACCCAAGGTCTGCAAGCAGCGCACAGATTTACGCTAAACTGTGGCGATGAAAGAAACTGCAAACATTCAATGTCAACACAAAAGACCTTCCTGGGGTATTTCCTAACCTCCCTGCAATTGCTGCAATGCAAAGCCATTTTACAAAATGAGCCCAACGCATTCCTTCACAAAAAATTGCCAGCTCATGGTTTCCACTAATAAAGAAATGGTCTAAAGCTATCAGCTTGAAACCACAGAAGTATTCAGAGCTGCACAGGAAGAGTCAAATCATGGCATTTGACATAATCCTGTGAATTTCTGGTTTTGTTTTGTTTTAAACAGCTATACAGTATAGTCCTCATGAGAATGAGAGGTAGCTGTTTCAAGCCAGGATAATAGAAAGCTGAATATGAACTGTCACTAACTGCATACAGTGAAGACTTCCTTTTGTCTGTCCCAGTAAAAGCACACAGTCCTACAAGGTTAAAACAAGTACAGAGATCTTGTAGCACCCTTTGAGACTAACTGAAATTGGCAGCATGAGTTTTTGTAGACTAAAGCTCCTGCTGCCAATTTAGTTCTTTCAGTTAGTCTCAAAGGTGCTACAAGATCTCTCTATGTACTGACTCTACAGACTAACACGGCTATAACATTATTATGTTTACTTGTACTCTGCTTTACCCCCAAAATTCGGACTCATAGTGGCTACTGGGACTCAGTTCTTGCTTCTGCAGTGTTGTTTTTGCAGTGATTTCTCCTTCTCAAGCACAAAGCAACAAGGACCATAGAATATGCTGCACAAGGAGCCCATAAATGGTACTGGAAGGCCTGCATCCCACAACTAAAACTAAGCTACTGCAAGACGAATCCCAAAGACAGCTGCCAAGGTTACATCCCTTCCTCGCCTCCTGAAAAACTGCAGGAAGAGAGGGACACAGCCATCAGTTCAGGAACCCTGCCAAAGCCTCTCAGGTGGAATGCCAAGCGCTCTTTTTCTCTGGAGGAAGGGAAAGATAGTGGTCTTTTGAGGGGAAGGAGAAAGACTGTGGTCAATGGGCATGAAAGACTTTATTAGGAGATGAAATGAGAGATTGGGAGACTGAGGATTTTCTACACTGAGGGAGCAGTCATTTTCCCATGCGCACATAGGGTGTATCCGCACTTCACAAATAAAGTAGTGTGACACCACTTTAACTGCTCTCACTCTATCCTACAGAATCCTGGGATTTGTAGTTTGGTGAGGCACCAGAGCTCTCCAACAGGCCAGGATGAATAGTACCTCATCAAATTACAAATCCCAGGATTCCGTAGGGTAGATAAAGTGGTCTCAAACTGCTCTATTTCTGCAGTGTGGAAAAGCTGACAGCTAGTTTTGCAGCAGGCGGCTTTGTGATTTGGGTCTTTCTTAATGTGGGTGATTTAAAGAGTGGGCACAACATGTTGTTGTAGTCCAAAGAACAGCCACACAGTGTGGCATTTTCCATCCTGGCAACATGGATGAACCTTGGCTGATTTAAGTAAAACCAAATTGCTTTCTGGGATGATTCAAATGATCTCTCAATGACAGAATTTTAACGATTTAAATCATACCTTATACTGGTGAGGAAAACTCTATTTAGTCATTCTTTTTAGTAGAAGTACACTATTGTGCTTCTCAGCTTATCCATGGAAAACCACTGGATTGCCTTGGTCAGGTCACATTCTCTCATCCTCAGAGGAAGGCAAGTCAAACCTCCTCTTAACAAATCTTTCCAAGAAAACACCATGATAGGTTTTTCATAGGCGCGTTCCGGACGGGCCCTATGGGGCGCCGTCGTTACGTGCGAGGGCCGGAGCTTCCTGACGCGCCTTGCCCTTCGCGCATAATGACTACATCAAAATGGTGGTGCCACATACAGATGGGCGCCGCCATTTTGATGTCACAGATGCGCAGCGTCCAGATGTCATGCACGTGCAATGTCCAGGCATCGCGCACCAGAAGTGTCGCCGCAAGTGCGCACCTCGCGCCTTCTCTTCCGGGGTGCAGGAAGAAGAGCCATTTTGGGGCTTCTTTTTGCTCCGCGAGGGAGCCGCGCGGTTTGGCTGCTGCGGCTCCCTCACGGAGCAACCAGCAGCGGCACGAGACAGCCCATTTTGGGCAGTCTGTAACGTGCCCATGGGTTACTATATGTCAGAAATGATTTGATGGCACACAACACTGTTTGGTATCACCACCACCACCACCGTCAGTATTTATACCCTGTCTTTTTGGGACTCAAGGCAGTTTACAAATTACAGTCCTCCCTCCGTTCTCGCGATTTTAAAACCCGCGTCCCTCGCTTATATGTGAGGGACGAACGGCAGGGAAACAATGAGGTATGTGCCCGAGGCCGTACGCCTATATTCAAGCCAATAGAAGCAAAATTCCATATTCTCAAGGGGGTTCGGAATAGATCCCTCACGAAAAAGGAGCATCTGTAAAATTGGGTTAAAAACATACCCAAAGTAGAACAGAATTAAGCTAGTAACAATATTAAAGAAATAAATTTAAAACCTGAACTTAATTATGATAAGAAACAGGTTAAAAGAGTACAATTTAAACATTACAAGCTTCCTCTTAAAAGCCCTCTCCTTAAAAACATTCAGTTTTAAAAGCCTATTGCAGTAAGAAAGTCGTCACCTGCCAATATAACCTTAATACATATTCAAAGATGTAGGTTTCATTAAAGGGTAGGTACACAGTAAGCAATTATTCTGAATTGTCTTCAGATTAATTTTCATCAAAAAATGAGATTCCTGACATTTACATTCAGCTTCTTCCTCCTTGTTCAGATCTAATCCATCTCTCCAAATTCTGTTTTCATTGGCCTGCTCTATCTTTTCACTTAGTGTACTTCGTGTATATCTTCTGCAGAATAAGTTCTCAAATAAACTGCTATGAACATATTTACATACTATAATTAGAAATTGTATAATTAGCATTCATAATGATAGAATTCATAGATATAGCCATGTTAGTCTGTAGAATCGGTATGTAGAGAGACCTTGTAGTAGCACCTTTGAGACGCACTGAAAGAAATTAGCAGCATGAGCTTTCATAGACTTCAGTCTACTTCCTCAGATGCATTCATAATGTTATCTATGTCCTAGATTCATTTAAGCCTGAAGGCAGGGAACCGTCTATTATCCCCTCTGTTGTAAGCCACCCGGATTCCCAGCATATAAATAAATCCTATCATCATCATCATCATCATCATCATCATCATCATCATCATCATCTACTGTTTTAAGAACACTTTGAAATCTCATTTAATTTTTTAAAATCCCACTTAAATACAATTTTAAAATTATTTTTAATCACCCCGGTAGTAATGCTTTACATTAGTGGTCCCCAAACATTGGCCCTCCAGGTGTTTTGGACCTCAACTGCCAGAAGCCCTAGCCAGTTTGGCCAATGGTCAGGAATTCTGGGAGCCAAAGTCCAAAACATCTGGAAGACTGATGTTTGGGAACCACAGTTTTATACCCTGTTTCTTGAAGCAGTGAATCAAATAATCAGACTAAGCTGGGGAGACCCAGGTACAAATCCTTACCTGGTCAAGAAACTCAGTGACATTGAGCCAGTCACTTAGTCAGCCTCACCTACCTCACAGGGTTGGTGTGAAAATAAAAATGAGCAGGGGAAACCATGTCTGCCACCTCAATTCCCTTTCAATAGGAATTGGAGGAGACAGGACTTCCTCAGCCTGTATCTCCCAGCCCTTTGGCCACACTAGCTGTGGCTAAGGAGGGCTGAAGTCCAGCAACATCTGGTTGTCCAGTTTCTCTAACCTAGGTCCAAAAACCTAGAAATAATCCAGTTTGAAACCACTTTAACCGTCCTGGGTCAATGCTAGAGAATTCGGGGAACTGTAGTTTTAAGAGACATTAGCCTTCTCTGTCAGAGAGCTCTGGTGCCACAACAAACTACAGCTCTCAGGATTCCCTAGCACTGAGCCAGGGCAGTTAAAGTGGTCTCAAACTGTATTCTTTCTGCAGTGTGTCTTGGACACAACTTCGAACTCTTGAAGGTTTGGAGACTTTTCTTCAAGACCTAGGACCCTACATGAGGTGTGTTAGCCTCTCCACACAAATCTAGAAATTACCTGAGATCATATGGTGGGGAGGGGGGCTTGGGGATGCTTCTGGTTTAAAATAAACCCACCACAGATCCTTGAGGCTTCCAGGAATAGCTGTTTCCATTTGCAAGCAAGCAAATGGGAAGGGAAGGGCCACAAAGGGAGGCGTGAGGGCCACATTTGGTCCACGGGACGCATGATTATCACCCCCGCTATGGAGGAAAAGGTGAAATGTAACTTTAAAAAAAAACTTTTCAGCTAGTTGGAATGCACAAACAATGTGACCTTAAAGCACATTACAAAGTAAAAGGAAGATTGTTTTTCATGCAGGAAGAAGAGAGAAGGAAAATATCCCCTTTACCCCATTAGTCCTTGCTCCTAATGTGCCTCTACCCCTAATTCCTTTAAAACAAGACTTCTGCTTTGGGACTAGTTAAGACTCAGCCACCATTTTCTAGTGACGATCTTGTTTTCTGTGATAGGGGAGGAAGAGAGACATTGTGTACTCTACCAGGCCTGTTATCACTGACAGGTTCATGCAGGGATTCGGCTTTTCTGTTTACTGTCACCATGACACGGCAGGATGCAGGAATTTGGCGGGGGTTCAGACGCAGTTGTATGGCCAGATCAGCAAGAAAGGAAAGGGGTGGGGCTGAGAAAGAAGAAAAATAAACTTTTTTTCCTTCCTGCCATGACAAAAGTTCCTGCTACCTGGCAGAAACTGATGTTTGCGCAAGCTGACCCAAACTGTTCCACCAGAGATACTGTCCCTCAGCATAGCTGAAGTCAAGACCTTTTTCAAAACGTGTATTTATACAAGCTCTTTCTTCCAGCTTAAACTTCAAGGCAGTGTCTATGAAATGGCTGCTTGGATCCTCAGCAGACACCTGAGTCAAAGCACCAACCACTCTTCCCAATCCTGCTTAGCTTGTACATCTGCACACATTTGCAACCTTGACTTTTGAGGATCTGATCATTGGAGGACTTGAAATATGTTCTTTCTAGGAATTTCTATGTCCTCCAGCATAACTCTATGGCCAACATTCTCCAGAAGTTGTATAAGAAGACTAGAGATTCCTAGAAGGAACACTTCTCTAAGCATCTGTTGGTTCTCCAGCACAATTCTATGGTCAACTTCTCATGGATGTTGACCATAGAGCTGCGCTGGAGGACCTATATATTCCTAGAAAGGTGTTCTCTCAGGTAAAAAGATAGAATATTATTTTTATTTGCAGGTTCCTCACTATTACAGGGACCCTGTGTCTCTAACCATGGTGAATGTGGAGGGCTCACTATATTCATGTATGCTTCTATACAGTATTGTAATTCCAGTATACAGATGACATAAAATCAATGTGAGCAACCTTAAAAAAACCCTTACAGAATCTTAAGAGTTAGAAGGGACCAAAAGGGTCATGCAAGAATACACAACTGACGGGTTTCCTCTGCAAGGTTTGCCACTGCCTTCCACTGAAGCTGAGAGAGTGCAACCTGCCCAAGGTGACCCAATGGGCCCAATGACTAAGCCTCAGAAAAGGCATTTCAACATTTTAGAATGGGAAAGAAACCATACGTTAGGGAACTACACAATGATAGTGTCAGATCGAAGGGGGCATGACACCCTAGGCAATGTCAGAGGGCAAGATTGGGACCCAAGGTGGCTCCCCCACTAGCTTCCCCCTGAATGCCTGCTAGAAAGACCAACCTAGATGATCTTGCTCTTAGGGGCTCAATGTTAAACTAGCAAAGGATGACAAAACTGCACCAACCATCTAAGGCAATGACATTTTGTTCTACCTGCTAGGTTTGCATTGTTGCTTTTGCTATTTGCCCCAAGTCCGGTGGAAGGGGAATGTGGTCTATAAATACAGGCAGACAGTTAACAAGTTTCAGAATGCTCTCTGGGCACAAGGGCAGCAGCCAGCGGTCTCTGCAGAGCAACTGATAACACACTGCTTCAGTGTCTCTCCTGAGATCTGCACAGCCAAGAAGAGAGCTTTGTCATAACCAAGAGAACTCTACCCACTACCTCATCTTGCTAAATTCTACCCAATTCATTCTGCTGGATTAGCCCTGAGGTTATTGCTGATTCCATCCAGCCCCTTATGCAACAGCAAAGAGGCCAAAACACCCCTCTCTCAAACACGACTCGAAGTGTGCCTTGAGCGGAAAGCTCAAAGGTCCAAGCTGCAAAAAATAAAAATGCATGCTATTATTTACACGAAGAAGGTGAGAGATTCCAGAGCAAGAGTAAGTAGAGCTCAGGGCGCCCAGGGACTGGCAACGTAACATTTAATCAAGGAAAATCCTATTTATAGTTTCCTTCTGTTCAGTTTATACTACCCAAAGACAGCAAGACTGCATTCACTTCCTCGCATTGAAGCCGGGTTTATGCCGCTTTTCACACGAAGAGACAAAATTTAACTGAGTATGTTATAAAAATAAATAAGTTATGTTCAGTTGGAGGGGGGGCTGAAGGATTAGGGGCCTTCCCTTACAATAGATATTTTGCGGCACAACTCCTATTATCCACTGCTGGCCATGCTGGAAAAAGGCCTTAGAAAGAACAACCAAGATCTGCTTCTCTGTCCTCCAGGCAGAAAGAACCCAAGTGCCCAGAGAAAGGTATTTTATACCCAAAGGATGCTGGAAGGCTATCCCTTAGGGTGTCATCTCCTTCATCCACAGGGACAGAAATGCAAATTGTGCAACTCCTGAGATCCCCACTAACCCTGCCAAGCCCCCTGTGTCCCACCGAAAACTGAAGCAGGGGGGACTACACTTTTTTTTTTTACTTGAAAACAGTCCTACCAGCTCTAGAAGGCTTAACATGCTGTTTATGTGAGACCACAAAATAGCAAATAGCAAATCCTTTCACCCTTTTTGCTTCTCAAGATACCACAACACTACCAGATGCTCACTTCTCCAGAAATGTATGTTTTCTAGTATCTTGCCTGGCAATGAGATCTGTAGCAACCAAAAGGTCACACACCTTTTTGGTGCCTTTCACTCTGGCCAAGGAAAGATACTGTACATTACATAAACACAGTCCTCAATTACTTTTCTTTATCACAAAGATGGCTACATTTACTTTCTATATATTTTTAAATGAAGAGCTCAAGGGCAGAATAATTCTCTTCATGAAGTAACAGAGTTCTGCCCATGAAGCATGAATTAGTATTGCTCTGAAAGTAGTAGGCACAGTATCCAAAGTAAGGCGTACAAGAACACCCAGTTGCTTTCAGTGGAAAAGAGCCTCTCAGAACAAAATGCTACATAGCTGGAAAATATTCCAGGAGCACAGAAAGAGAAGACGTATGAGGCCCATTCTGAAGCAGGAGATTTTCTGATTTATAGAATCAGTACTTACACACAGAGGTGAACAGAAGTGAAAAATGAGCTGGGAGCTAACAGACTCCCAGGCTGTTTGCTAAATGAGCATCTAGAAATTCAGTGCTGGGATCTGAAATGGAAAAGCTTCTTTCATCTTTGAGCAGGACCAGAACCTGCAAATAGGATGCCAACAATCACAAGTTTAGTCTTCTCTCCCACCCCCTGGACTTTCTACAGGATGGAATAAGATGCAGAAAGACCAGCCAAAGCTTAATGATGCAAAATAACCTTTAGGCAGGTAGCCACCATCACCTCCAGATGAGACGGATTAAAAGGCAGAACGGAAGGCAGACACCACCATGCAGACGTTTACCTCCAATTGCATGCAGAGGCAGAAGAGGTACACAGTAGGCACAGGAATATATGAAGAGCAATTTTGGATCAGATCAAAAGCTTTTTTAATCCTATTCTGTTGACTCAAGGGCCAATCAGTTGCCCACTTGTAGGACAGGGGCACAAACATGTTCTCTTTTTCTCTGTGACTGATATAAAGGGACTGTGCCTCTGACTATTGGAATTTACACACTGCCATTCTAACTAGGAGCCAGTCATGACCCCAAACATCATTAATTTAGTGCCCCTTTAAAGCCATCTATGTTAGCAGCTTTCACTTAATCTTGTGTTTGTAAATTCCAGTTTAACTATGGACCCTGTGGAGGATGACTGCCTATTATCAGTCCTGAATCCACCACCAGACATAGATGCCGGTCTAGAACCCACACCCTTGGAGGAGGAGACCAGTTTGCAAAAGGGGTAAAAGGACAGAGCTTAAGCCTTAGTTGGAATGATGTTTTTTGCTCTACATCCAGCTGAAGCCACAACTACAGATAACAAAGTCCCCCACTGAGGTGGGGCTGAGAGAGCCGAGAAGGCAAATGTACCATCTCAGTTGGTGTTACCCACAGGCGTGCCCTGAAAAAGTAAGCTTGCATGGCCGAAAGACACATCCCAAAGTGATCAACACCTCTTCAAAGGAATTTTGTTTGACAGCAGAAGAGACTCCTTTCCTTTTGCAAACACAAAAGTGAAAACCAGAACTGTCTGCAAAGAAGTTGCAACAATCCCTGATATCTCTGAGGGGTTTGGGAATTTAAAGAGGAATGGAGGGAGGGGTACCTCTCGGAGATGTAGATGGCAGGGTGGGGGATCAAAATGAGGCATTAGCCCCACAAATAAGAATTTTCCTTCAATCCCCAAATTTCTAGGATTGCATTAAGGTAAAACTTCAGTTGAGCATTTGGAAAAACAGTTTAGGATCAAAAGAAGCGAGCGAAGTGACCAAGAAAATGTGAACACAGCAAATAGATGAGTTTTTGTGTGTTGTGTGCCTTCAAGCCATTTCCGACTTATGGTGACCCTAAGGCAAGCTTATCTAGGGTTTTTTTTGGCAAGATTTGTTCAGAGGGAGTTTGTCATTGCCGTCTTCTGAGGCTGAGAGCATGTGACTTGCACCCAGTGGGTTTTGTGGCCGAGCTGGGAATCAAACTCAAGTCTCGGGAGTTGTAGTACAGCACTCACCCCACTACACCAAGATGGCTCAGAAGAGTTCTAGGTGTGAATGATTTTCAGAGTCTTGTTTGCTGCAAAGCTAGAAATTTGGCACTTGAAGACAAATTTCACAACGAGGCAGAATTCTTATTTGGGAGGCATGGTTCTCATTTTGTCCTCATCCCAACTGCAGAGATGTGAAGGGTTGTCTACCACTTGTTTTACTGCAAAGCACCAGCGCCTTCTTCACCCAGAGTGTAGCCAGCTGCCTGCCTCCATTTACAGCAGGAGGCAGTGTGGCATTCATCATACATACAGTAGCACAATTGCCTCCAATTATGCTTTACAGAAGCATCCAGCAGATAGGGGGTATTTTTAGACTGAGGGAAGCTCTGTCAGAGGATTTGAGAATCACCAGCCTATTTATTTATTTATCCAAAAATATTTTTAGCCTGCTTCACTTTGCTGTTCAAAGCCACTCAAACAAGGCAGGCATCTGAGAGCCACCCAAATGTACGACAGTCAAATAATTACAACGATGCAGACAAAATGAAAAGGACGAAAAAAAGGTGACATTTTCCAGGAATGGGCAGGCTTCAAGCCTTCAGGATCCATTAAATATATATTTTTGCGTATGCATGTTTTTTATCTGAACTCAAGATCCATGAAACAGGGGAGACATATAAAGAATTAAGAATCAAAGGGAGGTGCTTTTTTCCATTTTCCTTTCCAGAGCCAGTATCCTGACACACAAAAAAGCACTCGTTTCAGACATCCAACATAGCATTTTGAAGGAACACTCTTGCTACTCTTGTGGAAAAAAACTTGAGCGCCAGATATTCTTTGTGGACTACTATCAGTACCTGAAAGGATTCACTAATAGATTTCAATGCTCTGGCCAGAAGGAATGGGTAACAGTATTTTAATTCCCTTTTCCCAACCACATGCCCTCTAAATCCTTCGTATTATTCCCGAGATTCCTTATCCTTATGCTGATAAAAGCTTGAAGTCCAAAGGCTGGAGAGTACCATGCTGGAAAATGCTGGTCTCTAAAGTGACTATAAAGTCATTTGGACTAAAGTCAGAAAAAAGTCTTGACAGAAATGCATAAAATCACTAATAATTTGGAGAAAATGGGTGGGACAGAAATACATATTAGAAACTTACGTGGCCATTCATTGAAGATGAACGGTGGGGGAAATTCCTGACAGAGAAAAGGCAGAAAGCCAGTATGGTGTAGTGGTCTGAGCATTGGACTATGAATCTGGAGATAAGGATTCAAATCCCTGCTCGGCCATGAAAACCCACTGCGTGACCACGGGCAAGTCACACTCTCTCAGTCTCTGTGAAGAAGAGACTGAGGTTTGCCTTTGCGTTACCTTAAGTTGGAAACAACTTCAATAGGGAACAGATGGAAACTGTGGAACTTAATGCAGCATTGTTATGATGGCCCACTGCTTTAAAAGGTGGGCTGGAAAAATTCATGGAGCACCACAATTCTGACTGCTTTAAAAAGTGGGCTAGAAGAATTCATGGACTATTGTAGCTACCAGTAGTTACTACGGTAGTGTATATATATATATATGTATGTATGTTGTCCTACTGGATGTTTTGGGTTTTGTTTTCTTTTTGTAGCATTGGCAGGATCGTGAAGGAGGGCTGCAGAAACAGACGTTCAGTGCTGAGTTGCAGAAGCATGTCTGCAGAAACAATGCAATGAACATTCCAGTTGGAAAAGAATGGGATTCTACTCTAACCAATTCTGCTGTAACTGGGTGCATGTGTTTCAAACTCACAAGGTAAAAACAGCAGCTACCCCAGAATCTCTTACTAAACGTAAGTGTTTAACAAAGCAGGAAGGAAAGAGGAAAGCAGATAAGCCTGCTTCACCATTTACCTGCCCCACCAACACGTTAAAAGTTTAGCCTTGGGTGCATTTTGTAAGATGCTTTCAAGCAAAGGTCCAAAATATGTTTATGTACTTATACAAGGCTTATTTCACCTGTTGGTTTTGGAGAGAACTTTTTACCCAATTTTCTGTTAAAGAAGTAATGCCCAAGAACACATCCACCTCTTTAACTGAGATAAAACTATATTTGTTTGTGTATTAGTTCCTGGGAACATAAGTGGGTAGGAAACTACTGTATTTATGTCTTGTTCCTGGGGCCCCCCATTGAGGATCTGGTTGGCAACTGTACGAACTGAACAAAGGACTAGAGTGGCTTTTCATCCACCAAAGCCGTTATTACTCTTTTGGACTTCTTCAGATACTTGGGTTAACAAGAAATATAAGGTATGCTAACAGTGAGCTCCAGACTATCTACTCTGATGTGAGCCTAACTTTGTTGCTGTTGTTGTGTGCCTTCAAGTTGTTTTGGACTTAAGGCATCTCTAAGGTTTTCTTAGCAATACAGCACGCCTGCGTATGATGGAAGGGGCGGCGCGTCCCATTCAATTGAATGGGTGCGTGCGCCCACTGCGCCCCACGCGCCGCCGTGCACAAGTGCCATTGTTTACAATGGGGCTTGAGCATAGGCAGAATTCGCCTTACGCGGAGGGATCCGGAACGGATCCCCGCATAAGGCGAGGGCCCACTGTATTTGTTTGGAGGATTTTTTGCCATTGCCTTACTCTGAAGCTAAGAGAGTGCAACTTGCCCAAGGTCACCTTGTGGGTTTCCATGGCTGAGCATGGAACTGGTCTTCAGAGTATTAGTCGAGTGCTCAAACCATCACACTATGCTGGCTCTCAATTCTATCCTTACATAATCTAAAACAAGCCCCTTCCATTTTGTTCCTAGAGCTGGATGGTCACTGTGGAAAAACAGAATACTGAACTACAGAGGTCTTTGGTCTGATCCAGCAGGGTTCTTCTAATGTTATTTCCATGGAACGTGTTCCCTATTGACATTGGCAAGGAGCAGGGAAGTCAAGCACAAAGGTCTCTCATTATTTACCCCCCAACCCCACTGGCAAATTGCAAGTAAAGCCGATATTTTTTGAAACACTTCAGAAGGAAGCACAAGGCTGTTGCTCACAACTCTTGATGCAAAGACACAACACTCCCCTAAGAGGCACCCAAAGATCAGCTTTAATACATGCCAAAGTACGTGGTGCATCATGACAGAGTGCAAGCCCAATGCATTACGACACCTGCACAACAGCTGCAGATGTGCCTTTTCATAGGTCAGGATGAGAGCAATAAACCCCTGAACTATCCATGGATTAAAAGCCACAGGACCAACTAACTGTATTCCTTTAAAGTGATTAAAAATCTGCCCATGTTGTCTCAGTTCATGAATGCAATGGAGGCAATGCTTCCTCGCTGGCAAAGGGTACCTTGCTCAGAAATGGAAACCATGTGGGTCAGTGGCTCTCCAACACTTGAGACAGGGAGCTTCTCTGTAAAACGCAAGTGTTCAAACTTGTTAAGAGCTGGAGGAACTGGAAGCTAGAAATGAATGGCCCCCTTGACTTCATTTGGGCAATGACTGAAAAGAAAGCAGCATCCAGGAACTCTGTGTGCTTTTTCAATCTGAAAGAAAAGGAAACCAGGAAAATCCAAAGCCCCTGACAACTGTGGGGAGGCTTTCAAACAGACTTGTGTACACTTTGGCAAAGCCAGCCTGCTCCGCAGCTCTTCTCAGGTCCCTGCATTGCTGCCCTTGCCTTCTGCCACCACAAACTGTTTTCTTCAACCTGACAGAAAGCCCCTATCACAGTCTGACCGTTGCATTTCCCTTTAAAATAGGGAAGGGGGTCTTTGGTTTTCCAGGTGTTTTGGACCACTACTCCCACAATCTCCTACCATTAACAATTCTGACTGGGTATTTGGAAATCAAAGTGCAGAACATCTGGGCTATCGAAGATTCCCTGTCCCTCATTTAAAGCCAGGAGAATAGCCACCTGGTCTCAAGCTTGAAGAGAGGTGACTGCGACAGATGTGTGAAGCCAAAAGGTAGATTGGTACCTACTAGCAGATTGCAGGGTGGTTTGCATTAGCTCAGGATTTTTACCTCCCAATTGTCAAACTACCACAACTAGAACACTTCAAGCCCCACTTCAAAGAAGAAACAGGAGCAGATACTTGTTCAAAAGACTTGAGAGCTTGGTTCTGGTATCCAACACAAATTCCTGAGCTGACAATATCCACAGAGGCACCTTAAAGTCTCACACTAATTATGAATGTACAGCGTTCTGCTCAAAAACCCAAAGTGGATTCTAATAATTAGAAGCCTGTTCAATATTGTTTAACGGTGCCTCTCAGCTCTAACCTCCCAAATTTATAAAGGACAGAACCTGCCAGGGTAAGCCTCAAGCCCACAGAGATCCCAGGGCTACAAAGATGAATTTCTCAATCTGGAAGGTCCCAAGGACAGTTTCTGGCACTTGAAACTTGCAGGAGAGAAATGAAAACAGAGAGGATAGAAGGCCCTAATGTGTGAACCAGGCAACAGCAGAAGGACATGCTTCTAGTATTTATATCCTGCCTAGCCAATCACAGGGGACAAAATTTCATGTTGCCAGACAAATCACAGGATATGATACTGCACCAAAGGCCTCTAGTGCCTCAACAGAGGCTTGATCCGAGCCCGTGTCTTGAAAATTCATAGTACTAGCCCAAGAATGCCCACAGGCAAAAGCACTATTAGGCTGAACCCCATCAGCTGCATCCAATGTGGTAAGAGACTGTGGGAGTCACACTCCAAAAGTCTGGAGGGCAAAGTTCCTTATAACTCTCCCATAGGACCAGCTGTACTGACCATGACAATACACAGCACACAATCAATGCTTTGTTGTTGTTAACTCCCTCAAGTCAACTTGTGGCACCTTGTGAGAGGCCCCCTGATATCACCCACTCTGCTCAGGTCCTGCAAGTCCAGAGCTTCCTTAAGTCTATCCATCTGGAATGTAGGCAGTCTTCCCTCTTTCAACTATCCTCTAGAACCACAATATTCAACAAGGCAAGATGCCGCAACTCAAAGCCAAGCTTTGTGCGTGGTTTTAAAACCCTGCAGTCAGGTTACTCATCACGCCAGTCAATTCAGGCTGTCAACTCTCTGGTTTCCCTTTTAACCCGCTGTTGTCGGTTATTCCCTGGAAGTTAGGATTACTCTCGTCTAGGGCCAGAGGATTTATAAAGCAGTCACAACAACAAAACCCTCAAAAGTAAATGCGAGGAGGGGACACTAAAAAGACCCAGTAGTCACACCATTCTGTGATCAAAGAATGTAACTTTTAGAGCACAAACAATGCCACAAAAGAAGGTTAAAATCATCGCTCTCGTCGTCTTCTTCTGTTGAAAGACCAGCTGAGCAGAATGCTAGGAAAATATTTTTTCTATGTCTAAGTGACAACATTTGGCACATGAATAACTGGGTACATGTGGGGTTTCCAGCTCCAGGGAAATGTAAGCATGAACATAAATGGATATGGCCTAAGAGGTGATTTGGGTTTAACTGTTCTATTACATTCCCATGTATAATTATACCTCTGTTTTACAGATGGGCAAGATAAGGCCAAGAGCGCTGATTGCTTCACAAGTGAACCAGCAATTCTCTCCTGAACAAGGATCTGAACTTAAGAAAAACTTTGCAGCCTCCTTAGACAGAGGAGAAACTCCAGCATGCAGGCCTCATTGCACCTTAGCAAGCCTTCTTTTGAGCCCCAAATCCTGTGTTCACTCTTTTTTCTTTTCAAAACAAGGCCAAAAGAACCCCCAAGCATACTTTTTAACTGTACATTCTACCCAGAATTGCCACAGCATAGTTGCCTTCAGATATGTTGGACTCAAAGCCTAAAGAGATACTTTTGGGTCTTCTGTTTTATGACATGGGCCTGTTAGAGACTGCCAAAATAAAGCTGCTTTGAGTCTCTTTGGAGGTATGCTATTTAAATAGCATGGGTCCTAAGAGTCCGGAGTTGCAACCAAGCCACACTCATTCTAAGCATGGAGCAGCTTTGGTGCAGCTTCTGGATCTTAGGTGCATGCATCATTTAAAACAGCAACCCCAAAGAGACCCAAAGCAGCTTATTTTGGCAGTCTGAACAGGCCATGGTGTTTTCCACAATATAAAAGGCAAGAATAAGAGGTAAAGAAGTCGGTAGTATAAGCGCGACGGGGGCGAGGAGGCGTTGATAGAGAGATGCAGTAGGATCGTCAGGAAGGCCGTAAAACCGCCGATTGTTAAAGACATGAGGTGATATAGAGTAAGAGTGAAGGCGAGGGAGGGTAATGAGGGGTGAAAGAGTAAAAGGTCGTTGAAACTCCATGTTGGCGTCGGAAGCTAAGCAGTAGAGGATTGTAAGAGATTCCACTATGACTATTTGGAAAGAGATGGCAATTAGTTTATGCTATTTTGGTTTTAAGTAAATTCTATGGTGAACTAATTCAACTCATTTGAAGTCTTATAGCCAACATAAGTACGTAATGTTTTGGAGGAGGGATTAGCTCAGTGTCATTTGGTTGTACACTCTTTCTTATTCTGCAACACTGGTCTTTGAGTCCCGCGTTAGAGCGTAAAGCAGGGCTGATATTGTGATTTGATCGAATTGTGATGGTAACATTACTTTTGCCTTCCTGTAACCTTGTTGTTATTGTGTTTGAAGGATACCATTGATCTCACTTGTCGTATCTCTTTTGTAATTCGAGCGATAGTGGTAAAAGGGAGGAACGTCAATCTGTGCTACTCTGTGTACTTTCCTGCTTTGTTTTCAAACAGCTTTAGAACAAAGAGGGAATGGCCATAAAATGTGGAAAAGCCTCACCCGAAGAAATGGCTCTAAATGCCCGGAAAGAGTTGCCGTTCAAAAGCAATAACTTCAACCTAGCACTGTAGTTGCTATGACACAAAAATCAAACATTGTGTACGGTAATTGCTGCGCCAACAACGCATTGCTTGGATATACACGTGGTTGGGTTCATAGGAAAAGTCATAGGGACACCAAGGGAGTCATAACAGACAGGCCCGAAAATAGAAGCACTGCTTCGAAGAATAAAAGAAGGCCTTTGGTGGAGGTAAAAGCCTGATTTGTAATAAAGTAGTCATGCAAGGTCGCTCACACCGCAGGAGGGTATTGAAGCTGCGTGTACCAAAATACCAATGCGGATCCAACTCTTAAGAGACAAGAGTCACTGCTTATTGCACCACATGAACCAGGTGAGTTCTTTGCTGGGTCTCGTAGATGCAGTAGGTCCAGTTAAACAAGCGAGCATTACTCCAAAGTGACCTATAGCAGGGCTTATTATTAGTTGGCTTGCATCGATAGGTGGGCCCAAGGGAGGGGAGAGGGTCTTTAACCCTACACCCCATAGAACGCTGTAACAGCCCAGTCTTTGCAGAAATCATGAGCTCCCCTAACGCAAACTCAACAGCATACTCACTTTTCTAACATTGGCGTTCCCCATGTGATCACAGAAGACGCAGCTTCATCCTATAGCTGCAAAATCTGACAGCTCTCCTGCATAGGTTTGTATTTGCTTTCAGAGTCCCAGCAGTCTGCCTTGCGTCTTAAGCAGTCAAGAATGGCTTACCCGGATGGCATCAGTGGGCTTCGAGTGCCCAGCTGTGTCAGGACGCAACTTGGCCCCCGTTATAGCGACACCAGTCCAGGCTGTGCCACTTTAGATGAGGATTTCGTGTGGTGCCGGTAAGCCGGTCATTGAAACAGAACCCAATTGTATCCTCGTAGTGATCTATCCGTCGTGAGAATGGGCTTGTAGGAGCTCACAAGTGAAAGACCTCTGCTGTTGTCCCCACTGAGATACTACGAGAGGTGTTCTGATTTGGAGTATTACCGTACTACGCACCAGTACGGGCTGCAAAGGGAGTAATATAACATGACCTGGTACCATCAGCCCCAGACTAGGAGCAAATGCAAGTCACTTATAGTGGACACGTACTGGCCATTCGACGTTCACGCAGAGAAGCTGCTGAGAGTGGGGTAATAGCGCTTACAACTACAGACTTTCCATTCCTCGTAGTGACAGGATGGATGTGGATCTCTTTGCAATCATAGTCATTGTACTCCTCAAACAATACCGGCCAGTGTTCAAGGGTCTAGAAACTCACTAGTCTTGAGTGACCGGTCAAAACAGCTTCGAAGAATGGTATACACAATGTCAAGCAATACGTTACACCGAGATCTAACAGCTGATCCACGAAGGAGGGTCGTGGGTGTGCAATTATACCCCGCGCGGGCTCGCGTGTGCTTGATAATAACGAATACGACGAACGTAGATAATCATGTGTGTCACCGGTGTGTGTGACTGATCCCGTGTTGCGTGGACGACCGTCTCGGACATCGAATGTTCGACGGAGGCAAACTAAACATCGTGGCGGCAGAGTCATAGACTCCACGAAGAGCTCGGTGGAGTCTTAATTTTCCAAAGATTGTACAAACGGGTTAACTTTAAAAATAAAAACAAAACACGAAGACCGATGAGAAAATTTTTCTGGCGCCCAGTGGGTCCCTACAAGTCCAGCACACCAGCTCGCAAGTATTCGCAATCTACGTTGTATGATAGTGCGGCTAACGGCTAAGCTTAATCGAATGGCGCCCGAGATTCCGCATGTCTATCCTCCACATAACATGTACTGAACTGCGGAAGGGGCCAAAATGAAATGAGTCATATCACCACGTCAGAAGAGTTGCAGCTCTGGGAGGTGCCGTGTCTAATATAGGAGCAAAATTCAGATAAAGTAGCAAAAAGAACGCTCGTACTCACTAAATATCGAGCCAAAAGCGCGACGAGAGGTCGACATGTAGTCCAGAGATATATAGACGCGAGATTCTAGAGTCGGCTACACTCAGTGTGTCCAGAATCAATGCTAATCTACGAAAGCAGAAATGAGATAGCGAATGCGAGACAGATTACTTAATGCGTATATCTGGCGAAAAATACTTAAAGATATTGAAAAAGAATGTGTCTATTCTGTCAGTTAGATTGGTGAACTCAACCGTCGGGAGACTAGGCTGAACTCTCCTAGCATGCCGCGACAGCGCTCTCCACGGGCGATTTATTCTATGTCGCGCTCCGCTCAGTTGCGAGAGAAGAGATGTTACGAGCGTCAGAGATCACAATACCGCCTCAGGACCGTCAATGCAACGTTAGGAATCGAGGCTTAGACGTGACGACAGAGGAGTCCTAAAAACTTCACATGCCGAGACTTGTCGCAGCCGGCGCGTACCGCACAGTTGTGAGATCTTCACAAAGACGTTCTCCTTTCCTTAAATCGGATGCTGTCCATGACGCTAGTGACATGGCACCTCTCGCCTCGCATCGAAAGGACCTCAGAAAAGCTCGTGCAGACCGAATTAAAAAATAGAACAGCAGATGACCGGAAGATTCTCGAGATCAACACGAAGCTTTGACATCGGCCACTTGCAGACGTCGCTGTAGTACTGCTAGTCATTCGCCGTCCGGAAGGCAATCGCAGAACATGAGATACAGCTGCTGTGCTAGACGATCTTCATCGGGAGTGAATGAGAGCGAAAAGCGGAATATGCGTAGCGTGACTCGAAAAGAGAAGGTCTGTGGCCAATGGCGACGACAACAAGGAAACGACTAGTGCACGGACACTAGAGCGAAGCGCCGTGTGTTGAATATATACTAATCCAGGACGCTAAAGTATCGTGCACCACACGGGCACGATACAAAACAACCAAAGAGTACGCACTGAACCGGCCAGAAAGGTCCTCAAAGCACCACGTAATACATAAAAACTGACCCAAAGTCTCCGTTAAAGGAATTTTCAATATGATTTTAATTTAAACTTTTTGTTTCAACTTTTTTGCCGGTGTGCTAAGTTAGCTTTCTTGTCTATAATACTATCACAGGGGCATCTTAACAACCTGGGTTACCTTGAAACATGATTGTGTCACCAGTGCTTCAGGTTATCCAAGCAGCGCACAAGCAAAACCTACTCACGTCTCCCAGAACTAAGAACCCACCGCTAAAGGGGAAAAGCCCAGAGCAAAACTCTTCCTGAGACAAACTTAAACGATTCAACGGATTCCCCTCAAGATTAACTAACTCCACAAAAAGAAAAAAGCCTCTGAACACCCTAAATTTGGGCTAACCCTCTCTATGTCTAAACCTTCAGCAACCCCAAAAAACTTTGCAGAACGGGCCGGTTCACAGTAAAGCCTTTATTTACGCTTGTGATCGAAAGTCGCTGTCGCTTCCAATCTGAGCAAAGGAAGGCAAAGTGACATTCAAAAATGCAGGAAGCCAAGGGGCTGTTATTCTTAGTCCACACCTGGGAGGAGAAGAAAAGGAAACCGGACACTCCTCCTGGACAGTGTCTGTTATCACAAGTCAACAGTAAGACACCTGCCAAAGAGGTGGGAAAAACAGAAATGGAGAAGCCAGCCCTTTCTTCCCATCTTCGCTCTGTTCCTTCCAATCATCAAACGGATTGCCCTTTCTTACTTCTTCGCCAGACTCAACGCCCGAAGCAAAAGCTCTCAAGATCAACACCTAACCAAACAAGATTCGTAAGGTGAACCTTCCCTGTTCTGGAATCAACACAACACTCAGCTCAGCACGAAGTAGATGGGAGGAAAGCAGCAACCTAAACCAAGATGGACCTATATACCCCAACAGCCAAAATTAAGGGAGAGGGAGAGTGCCCCTGCCCCTTCTCAACCAAAATGGAGGGTGAATGATAGAAAGAGATGAAGGAATATCAACAACTAAGGAGTTGCAAAGCTCCAAGGCAACTCAAGAGGCCCACGCCAAACGTGACAGTTATGCGCCAGAGCAACTGGAAGCATGGAGGAACTAAAGAGGAGAAACGAAAGCCAAAAGAAGGGGGAAATGACGCCAAAAGAGTGATATTTTCCTCCTCAGGAGGCTCTATAAACTAGTGAGAAAGAGACCCGGGTCTCAACATAAATAAACACCTCTCTGCAATGTATTATCCAAGTGCTGACTTCGCATCCAACAAAAACCAAGAGGGGTGATATAGGGGCTATATGGGGAATATGGATAATATAGGGCAAAGCGAGTAATTTCTTCCTCAAGATAACCTGCCAACCAGAGATAACCAAACACACACAATCTTTGTGTCTGCCACCGAAATCTATATTTTGTGGAGATATTACTATTTTGTTCTTTCGTTCACTAGGTCTTCCCTCTCCTAAAAAACAAACCTTAAAGGACCGTATAATCCCCCGCTATATAAAAATATGCCAAATTCATCTATTTTGCTCAAGTAAGGTTAATCGATCAGCTTCCGCTTCTACTTTACACAGACAAGTGCCTATATATATATATATATATATATATTAATAATCTGGAACGAGGTTGATTGATTAGAAGTGCCTATATATATATATATTTAGAAGGGGACAAACTCAATCTCCACTAACTCCTCTCAATCAACTCATTTAGTCACCCCAAAAAGAAGTAGAAAGAATGGATGAGTCGTCCTAAAAGAAAAAGGGGTGCTTAGTGCACTACAGACAAGCCTTTCCTCCCCCCAAATATACACACCCTACGCACCTCCTCACAACTCAGTTTGGGGCCACATTCGTCAACACAACGCCACAGGAATAAATAAGATAAATATAGTGCCTGGGAGCAACACACAAACACAGCCAGGGCCCCCTTTGCGTTGCCACCCTCAGGAGCAGACCCTTTGGAACACGCTCCTTGAAAGCCCACCAAGGAAAGAGAGGTCTGTCCACAGACTCCTTCCTCTTTCCTGAGAGGAAGCCCCTTCCTCCAAAACACAAAGGCCAAGGCTATACATAGATTAACAAAGGGAGGTCTAGTTCTCCTAAGGGCAAAAAGGGAACTCTATCTCTCCAGCGTCCCCTTCGCCCCCTTGAGCCACTAAGGAAGGCCTCTCTCAGGGAACGCTGCCCGCGCTGCCCGCGCTTCCCGGCTTCCCTTCAGCCCCAAAAGCCGCCTCGCCCTTCTCTTTCCTCGCCTTCCTGCCGCCACAGCTAACACGCCGCCGCCATTTTGTTTACCTCCCTCCCCTCTCTCCGTTTCCTCCCTGGCTCCTCCCACCCGCGCATGCGCACTCGCTCACTAAGGAAGGCGCAGGGAGAAGACCGCGCGGCCCCTGCCATTGGCTTAACCTTTATCCCCGCCCCTTTTTTTCTACCTGCCTCCCTCTACGCGTCTCCTGACTGGCTTAACCGATGGCCACGCCCCCTTTTTCCCCACCTATTCCCCCGCCTGCCTCCCTCTACGCGTCCCCTCATTGGTTCATTCCTCCTCTGCCTCAGCCCCCCTCGTCCAATTAGGGAGGAGAAGGCTGTGATTGGATATGGGAGGAGCCAGAGTGTATTAATCAGGGAAAAGAGGCGGGGCGAAAGGGAGGCGAGGGTCACCGGGTGAGGTTAGGGGTTGCCATGGCGACGCGTAGGAAAATAAAGGCTTTTGGGCCTAGTCTTCCCTGAGTGAGGAAAAAGGGAAATAGAAAGCAACTGTGTCCTCACGTTATTGTTAAATACGTACACACACACATATATACATATAAATATATACACTACTACATATATATATATATCTCCTTATTTGTGGCTTTGATTATTCACAGATTTGATTAATATGTCCTCTCTAGGAATATCTAGGTCCTCCCAGTGCAACTCTATGGTCAACTTTTAATTAAAAGGTGCACTGAAAGGCCTAGAGAGTCCTAGAACTGCCCTGGAGGAGCTGCAAGTAGAGTATTCTCTCTAGGAATCTCTAAGTCCTCCCACTGCAACTCTATGGTCAACTTTCAACTAAAAGTTGCACTGGAGGACCTAAAGATTCCTAGAGAGAGTACTCTACTAGGCCTTTGTAGCTCCTCCAACGCAGTTCTAGGTTAGTGTATGTCGGATGCTGACCACAGAGTTGCGCTGGAGGACCTAGAGATTCCCAGAGAGGTGTCCTCTCAGGTCAAAACATAGTGTTTTTGTTATTTGTGATTTTTCCATATTCACAGGGGTCTTGTGCCCCTAACCCTAGCAAATATGGAAAGACGTGTGTGTGTGTGTGTGTGTGTGTGTGGAGAACAAATGTTTCCCTGTTTCTAAATACAGAGTGGATACACATGTGTAAATGTGTGTGTGTGCACTCAGGGTGCACCTCAGCTGTGCAGAAATGCTGCATTTGACACCACTTGAAAGACCGTCGCTCCATCCTTTTTTACAGTGTTTTCTATAGTGGCGTTTTTAAATTGGGTTGAAGTGTTTGGTAAATGTCTTTAATTTCTTCTGATGAAAGGCGGCTTGTGTCCACTCCTGAGAGAAAGGTGGCATGTAAAGTAATTAAAATAAAATAAAATAATAAAAATAAACCCTACAGAATTCTGAGATTTGTAGTTTTGCAAAGGCTTTAGCCTTCTCGCCTCACAAAAACTACAAATCCCAGGATTCTGTAGGATGGAGCCATGACAGTTACA
Source organism: Sceloporus undulatus (assembly GCF_019175285.1). NCBI lineage: Eukaryota > Metazoa > Chordata > Lepidosauria > Squamata > Phrynosomatidae > Sceloporus > Sceloporus undulatus. The sequence continues at coordinate 27,793,150 of NC_056528.1, forward strand.
GTGGTATCTAACTGCATTATTTCTACATGATAAATACCCTAAATACTCATATACTGTACTCCCCAACAACTTTGTTCCTTCAGACAGGGAGGGGATAGTGAGGTTTATTTTATTGTATTGTATGGATTTTATTGATTTTATTGATGTAAGCCACCTCGATCTTATTGGAGAGGCGGGATATTATTATTATTATTATTATTATTATTATTATGGACTTCAGCTTCCAGAATTCTTGATTGTTGGAGAAGCTGGCTGGGGCTTCTGGGAGTTGAGGTCCAAAACACCTCAAAGATCAAAGTTTGGAAATTGGTATACTATCTCTATATTGGTATACTATCTATCACACACACACACACACACACACACACATATTGGTATACTCAATCTATATGAAGATGCTCCACGGTTCATGCCAAGATACTGGTGTGATTGAAGCCGCCATTTAACTCATCTGTGAGGCAGCCACAGTTGGAGAAGTTAAGCATTTCTACATTACCTGGTAATAACATACCTCAGTATTTTACCCTATCAATAATATCTAATTATTATTATTGTTATTTCTTCTAGGTGTGAAGATAGGAAGTGTGATCCTTCAGATGTTGTTTGGCTGCACTGTTTGTCGTCATTGGCTCAGCTGGCAAGATGGAAATAGAATCCAGCAACAACTTTAGAGCTGCGCATCCCTGCAGCTGCTTAACTCGCAAGCCTGAGAAAATGCAGCCATGCTGTAGAATTAATGCAGTTTGACACCACTTTAACTGCCATTACGCTATCCTATATCCTGGGGTTTGTAGTTTGGGGAGGTATTCAGCCCCATCTGTTAAGCTCTGGTGCCTCGCCAAACTACAAAACTCAGTTCTGTAGGATAACTCATGGCAGTTAAAGTGGTGTGAGGTTGTTTTAATTTTGCAGTGTGGATACAAACAATGTGACTAGCCCAAATTCACCCAATGCGTTTCTATTGCTGAGGACTCTGGGAGACCAGGGTTTGATTCCCTTTAACATTCCTTTTCTTAATAATGTTCAAACCCTGGTGAGCTGGAGTCTGGGCTCAAACCACTACATCGATGCTAACATCAAAAACTCTTCAGACAATTCATCTCATTGGAACTACTCTTAAGTACTGTAAGTGGCTTGATTCCCCAACCTTGAGGGACTAACAAAAAGACATTTTTTAAAATCCAAGATAAATTGCCTTTGGATGAAGGAACAGTTAAGAAATGTAAAATATATTGTCTTCTTAGCATAGTGTCTTGTTTAATTAATTAATATCATAATTAACAACTTCAATATGGTATTAAGTTAATGCAGACTTTCTAATTTAACTCAATCTCTAAAACAAAGTTTTCCCTTTCATTATAAGATTCCTAACTTAATTGATTTTAATTAGCTAGTTGCTACTGTTCACACTTTCGCTGAGGCTTAGTGTATTCTTTCTGTGGTGTTCCTGACACGACCAAACCATCAAACGTTTCATAGATGAAAACTAGGACATGTGTGGTCACACTCAATCCCAGAGTGTGGTCAAGAGGACAAAAGGTACTAATGAGAAAGAACATGCAAGCTAGGAAAGGCTACAGCAGTTTGTTTTTGCCCAAACCTACTGGGAAAGAAAAGATTCTGCCCCTTCCCCTCCTCTCTGTTGAATTAATGGGGTGTAAACTACTTTTTCACTTTGAATACAAAGTATTCAGTTTTGCAGCAACTGAAATAAGCTGAGGACAAAAGGTGAAAGCAGGAGGAGGAAATCAAAACCAAGGCATTTAAAAACCCGCTGAAAAAGTGGGACAGCAGAGGATGAATTGGAACTGCCCCTGTCAAAGCAAGACAGTTGGAAGGTATGCTATCACCATCCACAGTTCTGTTGAGACCTTCCAGTGCTGTCTTTCCATTCTGTTCCTGACGTGACATGACCTCCACTGCCCCATCTCTTTCTCAAGCCTGTTTTGCTGATCCCTAGGCAGGGAAGACACTAAATTTAGCAGGTGTGAGCCCTCTGCAATGCACACAACATGGATCCGGTTTCAGTCTCTCCGTATGGCAGCCGGACAGTCTTTCCTTTGAAAGGAATATTTTCTTCAGTGCCTATAGATTAGATGGACCAATCCCCCAAATGGCCATGCAGGGCTTGTTTTCTCACCCACACACACTGAAAAAAAAGGGGGTTGATATTGTAGTGTTTTTTGACACCTTTCAGTCCTAACAGATTGATTTTAACATTTAACATTTAGCATTAATTCTGCAGTGTAAATGCAGCCTAAGACTGTCTCTGCTAAGGTTAGACAGTTAGAAGGAATGCTGATTTAGACTAATGAGTGGAAACATAATTTTTTAAGCTACAAAAACTTTTGATAGTTACTTTCTATGCATTTTGAAAGCTTTTAAAGGTGTTTTAGAAGCTGTCAAATAGATTATTATGCCAGGGGTTATTAACTTGGCGTCCCATGGATGCGCTCTAAGGGATTTATACACTAGGCAGAAAAGTTATTTATTTTCTTTGATTTCCCTTCTATCCGTCATGGTGAATTTTAAGGTAAACATTTAACATTTGCAAATGTCCATTTTTCATTCCATTTCACCCCAAAATCAATTTGCTATGCGAGGGGGGGGGGAAGGCATGCAATCTATCTACTATGGAAGCAAAAACATTTGTAAAATTTTGCATGTATCTTTATGTATATTTTTCTGGCAAGTGGGTCCCTAGCTTTCATCAGATTCTCAGAGGGGACAATTATTCCTTAGCTAAAATATTGATTAAATAGATCTATTGTCTAATATGCCTTTAACCTATACATTAATTCTCTAATATGCTTGCTGCTGTTTTCTCTTTTTTCAGGTGTATAATGGAGCCTGATCATGAAAGATCAGAACACTAAGACGATCAGTTGAAATCATGGCTTCATCGCCACCTTTTCAACCCCTGTTCCCTCTGACATTAGCTACAATCTTCACAAAAGGTATGGTAATGGAGCCATAGCTTTCCCACAGCAACATTATACTGCTATTGTAATGGGAAGTCTTTTTGTGTTGTCTTAGCCTTGAATAGGCTACTAAGACCCTTTGGGATTACAAAACACCTGTCCCTGGCAGAGTGGAAAACTGCTAAAATCCTTTCTTTTTGTTGTGGATTAATCCAGCTGGCTACATTCACAACACATTTTCTCCCCTCCAATTTAACTAGGAGACTACCAGTTTGCTACAATTTTCCAGATATAATTATTGGTTGCTGAAACTTGCAAAGACTCTCCAGGTGATCTTTTCTCTTTTAATTTGGGTGGCTTCCCAGAGCAAGTGTGACATAGTGGTTTGAGCACTGGACAATTACTCTGGAGACGAGGGTCCTATTCCCTTCTTGGCCATGGAAACCCACTGGGCTACTTTGGGCAAATCACATATGCTTGTCCTTAGAAAACCCTGTGATAGGTTTGCCTTAGGGTTGCTATAAATTGGGAAAGACTTGAAGAAGGCACAAGCTGCCTCCTTTCTTTGTTGTGGTGCCAAGGCTCACACTCTGCTGTGCTTTGCAGCTACCTTCCAGTTAGAAGCAAACAGGCTAGATTAAATGTCCCTTATGACACCACTCTAAATCAGCAAGAAGGAATAACATGCTTTAATTTCACCTTGATCTGGAACAGACCTTTTAGCTAAGATGTTTATGTCCACTGTTTATGTGTGTGTTTAAATGACAAGCTATGGACAACTGTAGATGGTACTAAATGCATAACACTTAAAGACATAATCAGGGGCTATCCCTAGGGCTCAAGTTTTGGCCTGGAAACCATGATCCTCAATGGCAACTCTAACTGGCCCCTAGGCCTACCAGTTTCTCCCACCCCTGCTTTATGTAGTTCAAAGTTGCCTTTCTCAACTCCCAGGGATGCCTGAAGCTCTCAACCTGGCTTGGTGGCTTCACTGACCATAACCTGAGATACCCTTTGGCCAGTGATACAAGCCAAGGTCACAGCTGCTATGCAGGGAGGTCACTTGGATCATGTTTCTGTCATTCCAAAGAGAAACTGTATACAAGGCAAAAACATCCTTAGCTGGGTTCTTGGAAGCATCCCTTGTCAATTTGTAACACTTGATATCAGTTGTCTTATCCTGCAGAGGGATGTTTATCTGACCCCTGTTACAGGACTGTTGTTCACCTGCACTGGCCTGGAAACTGGGATTGCTCCATGAATCAGATGGCCATTTTGGGGTCTTCCAGACTATAATGTCACCTTCACACAGACCCACAAGTGACATTCTGGGAGACAGAAATCACATCTGGGTAGTTTAGAGTGGGGTGGTATTGTATCCTTTTTTTTTCTGGGTTCTATGGGGCCAATTATAGTAGGGTATTGCAAATACAAATGCACTTTAAATCTCAATATACTGTATATACTGAAATTTTCGTAAAAAATTGGCCCCAAAAAACTAAGTTGACTTATGCATAGGTCAATGTAAGTACTGTACTTTAACTCTTATAAAAGAAAGGAACCATCCCCAGGTGAAAGCCAAGAGTACAATCTGTCTTGGAAGCACTGACCCCCTTCTATTCTCTCATTCATCAAGCCTTTAGTGTGAGCACAAACAGTTTTCCCAACTGGAATTTTGTAGGTTATTTGGCATCATTTTCCTTTGTTTCATCCTTTAGATCCTTTGTTATATGCCCTTACGTTTTACCCCCGACTTATCCACAGGTCATCTCAGAATCCATAATTTGGGCCCCAAAACCTGCCCTTGACTTATACATGAGAGTGACTTATAGTTGAGCATGTATAGTATATATTTTAACAGGAATGCAAATAACATATTAAATTTGACACTATCCCAAAAGTTCCATGCATCCTAAGAGATGCTAATGCAGGACTTGATTGTAAGAATCTTCTGATGTACTTGCTCAATATCCCTGCAACATTTGGAACTTTAACCCCTAAGTAAAAAACCAAAACCAAAATACAGTTGGTCCTTCTTATCCACGGATTTTTTTATCCATGGATTCAAGCATCCATGGATTGAAAATATTTTTGAAAGTATAGATTCCAAATAGCAAACCCTGCTTTTGCCATTTTATGTAAGGGACACCATTTTGCTATGCCATTGTATTTAATGGGACGTGAGCATCCACGGATTTTGTTATCCATGGGGGTTCCTCGAACCAAATCCCAGCGAATAATAAGGACTCACTGTAGAAGCAAATGCAATGCAGAAATTTCACTACAAAAATTGTACCTTTTTCTTTCCTCCTAAACACAGTACTGAAAATCCCACTACCTTTTTTACTATCTTTAGGTATGTGAGGGACAGCATATTTAAGCCCCTCTGAGTGATTTCAGCTTAAAATTGGCTTTGCAGTTGCATCTTCAAGTAAATTCCAAATTATGACAATATTGTCCTAGGGTTTTCTTGACAAGGTTTGTTCAGAGGAGGTTTCTCATTGCTCTTCTTCAAGCTGAGAGACTTGCCCAAAATCATCCAACTGGTTCCATGACTAAGTGAAGATTTGAGCCCTGATCTCTCAGTGCCCTAGTCCAGCACTAAAAAACTACACCACAAGGGCAATCACTGAAGGTGGAGAATAAAGGGTTTTCAGGGTCCAAGGAGTCTTGGGAGCACAATTCAGAGTGCTTTTGTACTTTGAACTCTTGCAGCAGTGGAAGAAAGCTGTGGACAAAGTGGAAAAATGGGAGGAGGACAGAGAAAATGGGACATTTTAAAAGCAGCTGAAAAAGTGGGACAGCAGAGGATTAACTGCGACTGTCCCTGCCATATCGGGGCAATTGGATTGTATGGTACAGTACCTGCAATGAAGACCAAATGTGAAGAAGCATCTTTCAACCCAGGAAGACTAGAAGGGCCCCTTTCATATTGTCCTTCCATAGGACAATAGACTGGGGTTTGGTTTTTTTTTAGTCCAACAGGCTTTTCAGACAGAAAGTTTTAAAGGAAAGTGCTTTTAGGAGTGTACTGTATAATTTTAAAGTGTACTGCATTTTATCCTTTAAAAGGGTAATTTAAGTTATGTTAGCACTGTTGATAGTTTGATTTGATTTCAGTGTTGACTTTTTGTGTACGTATTTAACCATATTGTATTCATTCATATTTTAAGCTGCCTTGCGTCCCAGTGTTGGAGATAAGGTGGGGTGGTGGTGAATAGGAGTAGTAGTCGTCATCATCATCATCATCATCATCATCATCATCATCATCATCACCATCATCATCGACTTCCCCCCCAAATACATCAAGGACTCTCCACATTCTAGTGCGGGAAACACTCTCTTTTAATTTTTCTTCCACCCTGCAAAGGCAGCACTTTGGTGTGACTTCTCCAATCCATTTTTGGCCTCTGTTCGGGAGTCTTCTGGAAAACAGAGCGCATCCACCTACTGGGAAGTTCTACCTTTCAAGGGAAGCCAGTTCCCAGAAGCGGGAAGGTCTCGATCAATCAGACATGCTCCCCCCAACACACAGTACCACCAGAGCAGCAAGGAGGCAGGGTGGGCAAACTGCGGTAAAAGATGCATGGTTTGCATCAGTTGTGGGTGGTTGAATCCCCCCTCCCTTTCCTTCTCCCTCTTGAGAGCCAGGCTGTCTGTCTCGCTTGCAAGAGGACATGATGAGCCCCTGCAAAAATGAGATATAATATAATCCTGGCAGGCAGCTGTCTCTGCAAAAGGAAGGAGGGCATAGTACCAAGCTTCAGTAGTAACTGTATAGTTTTCATTCTTTCCTTTCACCCACTTTGTTTCTCCTTAAACTTTCCCTTCTATTCTCAGTCACATATATTCAACTTGAGGTCTTGGGGTTACACAGGTAAAGAGCCCATGTGGTATAGTTGACAAGGACTCTGGGATATCAGAGGTCAAATTGCTACTTGGCCATAAAAATCCATAAGGAAGCCCTAGTTAAGTTGTACTATTTTAGCCCTAGGGGAAGGCCATGGCAAACCTCCTCTGAATGAATCTGGCCAAGAAAAGCCCATGATAGGGTCGCCAGAAGTTGAAGTCAACTTGAAGGCATGTAGCAACATCATCAAGAGCCAATATGTACTAGGTGACTCTTGCGATCCCTTCTGACACTTTGATTCTATGAAGAGACCAGGATCTGAATCCTTGCACAGCTATGGAAACCTCCTAGGTGACCATGGGCATGTTATGCTGTTTCAGCCTCAGAGGAAGGCAAACCTCCTCTGAATAAATCTGAGCAAGAAAACCCTACAATTGGGTTGTCATAAGACAGAATTGATTTGAAGGTACATAACAACAAATACAGGGAACGAGAAGGACAACCAGAGGAATACTGTACCCACATCATACGGTTACAGCATTTTGATAGCAGTCTGGTTTGGTCCTACAGAAGAGAGGATTTAGAATATTCATCACTGCATTCAGCATCCTCAGCTGCATGAGGACAAGTGCAAGCATATAAAATATATGGAGAGGAAGGATTTAATTCTCCTAGCTTTGCATAGGAGTTCAGCAGTCCTCATAATGGGTGTCAGATTTTGTGCAAATGGAGAGAGAAAGAATAAAGAAGCTCCATATTGCGTCAGTCCTTGAGTAAGGAATGCCAGCAGTTCAGGCTTGGCTTCTGAATATAGCCACTTGCTATGTTCACCTATGCTGAGTAAAGACTTTCTTCCAGGTGACCAGGTAGAGAAGCTGTTGAAAAGCTGGGTCTTCTTTTCTGGCCACAAATACTGTAACTAACAGGAGCAGTCTGAATCTTGAGAGAATTTTTTTTGTTGTTGGTAATGGGTCTGAAATTTTATTAGCTGTTTTTTACTGCCTTTCTCCCTGGTCCCCACATGGCGAAGAAGTGACTCTGCCTGCATTGAGACCCCTCCAGAACAACAGAAATAACATCCAATATAAAATGTGGTCCTGTGACTCTAACATTGTTCTTCTCCTGTATGATTTTTAAAGCATCTTCTGCCTGATGCAGAAGCCAACGGAGCTTTGAAAACCTGCATGCTGTATTTTGTGTGTTTTGGTTGACCAATAAAAGTATCTCTCTTTTTGTGAACTTTGGATTTTGTTGTGTTTTGCTACATGGCCAACACAGCTACCCCTGAATATGTGACACTGATACCACGTGGTGTTTGTTGTTTAGGTTCCGCCTCCCACAGAGAAAGGAGGAAAGAGAACTTCTTCTATCAACATCACGACGAAAAGAGACATGTTGGTACTAGAGGTCAGTGCTACTCAACACAGTGGTCCTTAGACCAGTGCCAGTCTGCAAGCGATTGTCTGCCAATTCACAGCATGTTTTCAGGAAAGACAGAAACAGTTCTAGTCAATGGGCACAAATACGACACATGGGGAGGGAGACCCATGTAAGACTCTTACAACAGGCAGCTGAAAAAGCACTGTTATAGGTCATTCCTTTCTGTGTTAGCTAGCTCACCAATTTCACCTTCAGCACTGCTTACAAGTGGTAGAATGGCAGACTGTGTGTGTACATGTGGACCAGTTCCTTACACATTTTGGAAAGGTTTTTGGCACTCTCCCACAGCAGACAGATTAAGAAGCACTACTATAGTCCACTTGCAGTTATGCTGCAAAAATAGTTGTGCACTTTATTTTATTGTTTTAATATAATTAGCAATAACTTTGCAACCAATTACTTCCAAGCTTTGAGTAGGGAGACAGAAAATGGGGGAGCTGAGGTCCAGGATCAACTGGTGCTGAAATATGAAGGAAGCAAGCTTTGGGAGTCACAGAGAACTCTTGCTTGATCTCCACTGTTTAGTGAAGGGACAGCACTGTCACTATAAAAGTGAAAGAGGAATAGTGACTTCCATTGCTGTGCCAGCCAGCGTGTGCCTTGCTGTGTCACTTAGAGGAACAGTTCTGTGTGATGCAAAACCTTCCATCTATTGTTACGATGTTTGCACAGTGGTGAGTTTTCTTTTGCTGCAAAATTTTTCCAAGTGATAGTACTTTGCCATCCCTTTGGGGGAAGGCCTTTCCCTCCTGACATGGCTCCGAATGAAACTGAAACTCACCTACTACTGATGTACACGGTTTCCAGTTTCAGCTGTTAGGAGACAATCCTGCTGTTTTATTCATGGGCCTAGTCTGTCTTTGCAGTGCTGCAGATACTGAAACTCCCAAACCAAACAGGTTATTTGGAGAGAAGAGATGATTGGAGACTGATAGCTTTCTTGAGGTAGGCCTAGATACTTCTCTATGTATTCTTTATTATATTTAAATGTATTTAGTATAAGAAAGTATGTTGTTGTGGTTTGAGCATCAGACTATGACTCTAGAAACCAAGGTTCAAATTCCCACTCTGCCATGGAAACTCACTTAGTGATCTTGGGCAAGTCACACTCTCTCAGCTTCATAGGAAGGCAAAGGTAAGCCCCTCTGTTACACAACAACATAGGACTGAAAAGGCCAAAAGTAAATGTATCACTTGGCAAGAGTTATTCAGAGAGGTTCATTGCTTTTCTCTGAGGCTGAGACAGTGTGACTTCACCAAGGTCACCAGTGGGTTTCCACAGCTGACTGGGGATTTGAGACCTGGTCTCTAGAGTCCTAGTCTAACACCCAAACCACTACAACACAACGGTCTAACATAACAAGTTGCAGATTTAGAAATCATGACTATAACTTAAATAAAAACACTTCTCCCACCTAGCAGGGGAAATCTTCAACTAGGTGTCTGTGTATAACTCCACACTATGCAGTACAATCATAATTGTTTGATTCCAGTTTGCTATGGCTTCATCCTATGGAATGATTTGTAGTTTGGGTAGGAACTTAGTATTTTCTGCTAGAGAGCTCCAGTATTGCAGTTCAGGAGTTGGGAGTAAGAGCTCTCTCACAAATAATTTTCACTCCCTCCACAGATTACAAATCCCAGGATGCCCTAGGATGGAGCCATGGCAAAGGGGCATGAAACTTTGATTATGTAATTTTGCAGTATGAATACCCCACAGGTAAGTTGTGTGCCTGCTGTTGTTGCCTAGGGTAGTTTAGAGTCTGTTCTTCTGCTTTTATGATTGGTTCAGTTTATATCCTTCCATTTAGCTCAATATAGTGCTCAGGTAGGTCAGGCAGGGAGAGCGAGAATGGCCTAGGGTCACTTTCTGGGATTCTTGTCAGTGTGGGGATTGGAGTCTGGATTTCCCAAGTCCTGATCCAACACTCAAAACTGGATAAGGACTGGATAGCCCTTCAATAAAAGGACTAGAAGAATGCCTTCTGTAGTGTAGGATCTCTGAATATGTGGGTTCCTTGCAGCCATTGGGATGATCAACATCCTTATCCTCATACATTTTCTAATCCATGTATTAAGCCATCCATGTTGGCAACCATCATTGCCTCTTATGGTAGAGAGAGCCACAGTTCTGTGCATATGTAGAAAGATTTCCATTCAGTTTTACCTCCATGAAATGTCATTTGTCTACAGTGAAAGCAATGACATTTCACTTTACTTGGGGGGGGGATTTTACTGAAACACTCCCGCATTTCACAAATGAAAACTGGGATCTGTGTGACGAAGCTACACTTGAGCATGTCAAGATGGCAAAAGTTATTAATGTGGAAGAAAAGACAAGCTAGGAGGGGCTGAGCAGTTTGCTATATCTTTGAATTCTACAACAATGAAACTGTTACACGTTATAATGCACTGAGGATTATTTTTGTATTTGTTGAAATCCTCTAGCAGCCAACCTATTGCATACTCCAAAATGGCTCATGTAGTCCAGCAATATCTGGAGGGCATGCATGTGCCCTAGGGCAAAGTGAAGTTGAAAACTGACTGCTAAATGCTACATTGATAGGAACATGAGGGTGTCCCTGGGAGTTATCTCCTGGGCCCTTCTATAATTGGGAAGTGCCAGATCTTTCATGCCAATTCAATTAAGCCAATTCTTAGTGACCAGCTATAGTTCCTAGGAGTCTTTGTCTTGAGGTTATAAATGCCCCTGAAGCCCCGAATAAAGGTTAGTGTGCAGAAAGTCTTCTCAAGAGTTTCTAAATTTTTCTAGCAGATGCTCACCTGAACTTGAAGTCTTGCAGCTGTTGTCTGCTTTTTACAAAAATCCTCACCTGCCCTGTGTTCTGGACAGAAGGAAACAAAGGTAACTGATGTATTTATTCTTTGTATATGTTTTATTTCTCTTTCATAACAGTAGAACCCAGCACAGCTGCCAACTTTAAACTGGATAAACTTACTATCCCCAGTAGTTGGGGCTGGATGGTTCTGTATATTGGTTGCTGGGGAACATGTGTGGGAGGGAGAGTTATTGGCTGTAGTCATGCTCTGTGGGAGGCTTTCCATAGGCAGTGGTGTGGTCTGACTCAACCCAGCTCTTTTTATGTCCTTATGTAAATTGATAACCTATATTTCATCCAGCAAACACAGTCCTACCTGACGCTTCTAATCTTTACTTTGTCCTTACAACTACGCTGTGAGGTTTATTGTTGTTGTGTGCCTTCAAGTCATTCCAAGCTTATGGTGACCCTAAGACCCTAATCCCTATCATGGGGTTTCTTGCCAAGATTTGTCCAAAGGTTTGCCATTGCCTTCCCCTGAGGCTGAGAGCGTGTGATCCACCCAAGGTTATCCAGTTGACTTCATGGCCAAGCTGGGAATTGAACTCTGGATTCCAGAATTGTAGGCCACCACTCAAACCACTATGCCATGCTGGCTCTACCCTGTGAGGTAGGTCAGGCTAATAGGACTAGCCCAAGGTTACCCGCTAAGTTTCATGACGATGAATCCTAGAGTTGGAAGAGACCACAAGGGCCATCCAGTCCAATCCCATAAAACCCATTCTGCCATTCAGGGACTCACAATCAAAGCACCCCAAATAGCTATCCAACCTCTGTTTAAAAACCTCTAAAGGAGACTCCACCACTCTCCAAGGCAGTGTCTTCCACTGCTGAACAGCCCTTACTGCCAGGAATTTCCCCCCTATTGTTGAAGTGGAATCTCTTTTCCTGGAGTTTGAATCCATTGCTCTGGGTCTCGATCTCCGGAACAGCAGAAAACAAGCTCGCTCCCACCTCAGTCGTGGTCAAATAGAACAATAATTTATGCATGCAAAGACACAGCCATGTTAGCCTCTAAATTCAGTCAGCAGAGGGACCTTGCAACACCTTTGGGACTTAAGTTCCAAAACACACTGCAGAAATAATAATCCAGTTGGAGACCGCTTTAACTGCCCTGGCTCAGTGCTAAGAAATCCTGGGAACTCTAGTTTGTTGTAGCACCAGAGCTATCTCTGACAGAACAGGCTAAATGTCTCACAAAATGACAGTTCACAGGATTCCCTAGCATTGAGCCAGGGCAGTTAAAGTGGTCTCATACTGGATTATTTCTGCAATGTGTTTTGGACCTTGGTCTCAATGTATGCCTTGTCAGTATGTGCAGTTTGTGCCAGTTGACTTTGGACTCCTTGTTTTTGTTGCCATGACCTTCCATACCTCATGGGCTCTACCCTTTGAGCTTCAAGCCTCACTTCCGCCTTCTTTCTGACGTCAGGAATATAGAGACCAAAAAAAGTGAAACTTTGCACTACTCCTTCTCTACACGTCCGGGATCCAATTGAACTGGCTGCAAGCCCTTTTTGATCCCTTCTCTGTGCCTGAGAACCTTTATTTGGCACTAGGATAAAGAGTCACTGCAAGTCTCCTGTTTGGGACAGGAAACTTTTTTTATTCCTTTTATCCCATAGATCTAATCTGCCCTGGAGAATTAACGCACTTCGACACCGCTTTACCTGCCACAACTCAATGCTGTGGAATCCTGGGATTTGTAGTTGTGGCACCAGAGCTCTCTGACCAGAGAATGTCTCACAAAAACTATACTTTCTTAGATTTTATAGCATTGTGTCAAGGCAGTGGAAGTGGTGTCAAACCGGATTACTCCTGCCGTGAAGATGCAGCCTTAGCCTTGAAACTCACTGGGTGAGCTTGGGCTAGCTATACTCTCTCAACCACAAGTCACATTCCCCCAGAGCTCTGCTCTGGGCCCACAACAAGTAACAGTTTCCAGAATGCCATAGCATTGAGCCACGGCATGTAAAGTGGCATCAAACCGGGATCCGTATCACATCATGCACCTATTGTTGTTGTTTACTGCTCTTGGTTGATCTCAACCTATGGCAACCCTATGGATATCTCTGAGACCCCCTACTCCACTGCTCTGCTTACATCATAGAATCATAGAGTTGGAAGAGACCGCAAGGGCCATCCAGTCCAATTCCATTCTGCCATGCAGGAACTCTCATTCAATGCATCCCCATTGACAGATGGCCATCCAGCCTCTGTTTAAAGACCTCCAAGGAAGGAAACTCCACTACACTCCGAGGAAGGAGTGTGTTCCTCTGTTGAACAGCCCTTACTGTCAGGAAGATCCTCCTAATGTTGAAGTGGAATCTCTTTCTTGAAGCTTGAATCCATTGCTTTGGGTCCTGTTCTCTGGAGCAGCAGAAAACAAGCTTTGCCCATCCACAGCATGTCATCCCTTCAAATATTTAAATAGGGCTATCATATCACCTCTTAACCTTCTCTTCTCCAGGCTAAACATCCCCATCTCCCTAAGTCGTTCCTCATAGGGCATGGTTTCCAGACCCTTGACCATTTTAGTTGCCCTCCTTTAGACATGCTCCAGTTTCTCAATGTCCTTTTTCCATTGTGGTGCCCAGAACTGGACACAATATTCCAGGTGGGGCCTGACTAGAGCAAAATAGAGTGGGGCTATTACTTCCCTTGATCTAGACACTATACTTTTATTGATGCAGCCTAAAATTGCATTGGCCTTTTTAGCTGCTGCGTTGCACTGTTGACTCATGTTCAACTTGTGGTCTACTTGGACTCACATCTAGTCTTGTTCAGCCAGGTGTCCCCCATAATCCTATATCTGTTCATTTAATTTTTCTGCCCTAAGTGCAGTACTTTACATTTCTTCGTGTTGAAATTCATTTTGTTAGCTTTGGCCCAGCTTTCTAGTCTACTCAGGTCATCTTGAATTTTGGTCCTGTCCTCTTGGGTAAGTCCACCATCCATCTGGCCTGTGGCCTTCCTCTCTTTCTGCTTCCCTCCACCTTTCCCTTCATTATGGTCTTTTCCAGGATTCATTCCTTCTCATGATGTGTCCAAAGTACGGCAGCCTCACTTTGGTCATCTTGGCTTCTTCCCAAGGTGTCTTAAGGGGAGACCTGACAGCTATGTTTCAATATTTTTACCACTTCTATTTCTTCATTGTCAAGGTTGAACTGGTCTAGAGCAGTGGTCCTCTTTATTATTATTATTATTATTATTATTATTATTATTATTATTATT
>NC_056528.1:27807444-27861158 GCF_019175285.1 Sceloporus undulatus
TTATTATTATTATTATTATTATTATTATTATTATTATTATTATTTTGACAACAAAATGGAGCATTATACAAAAAGCAATATATATGTCTTTATATAAAGACAATCTTGATTATTTAAACTAATTACTATTCTTGATATGTTTATCTCTTTCTTTAGTGGACCATTTGGTTTTGCAAAAACTCAGTAACTTTTTCCAGCCATGTCCCAACCTCACCCTTTGGCTCTCCTAACGTTTTGGACTTCAACTCCCAGAAGCCTCAGCCAGCTTGGCCCAATAGTGAGGGATTCTGGGAGTTGAAGTCTAAAATGCCTGGAGGAGGAACCAAGGTTGAGAACCACTGTAGGCGCGGTCCCTTTAAGAGCCCGAACGTGACGTCACTAGGAGGGAGGGGGAAGAGGAGGGAGAAGCCGGAAGTGTCGCCTAGTTCGACGCCCCGCCCCCTTTCTCCCCGACCGGAAGTCCGCGTCCGCTTCCAAGATGGCGGCCGTGAACCCGGAAGTGAGGAAGAAACGGAGCAGGAGCCGCAACAGCCGGGAGCTCTGAGGAGGAACCGCCGCCTCCGCTGCCGCTTTCCTTTTGGTCCGAGGCGGCGAGCGAAGAGAAGGTGAGGAAGTGGCCCCTGAGAGCCCCCTCTTCCTCTCTTAAGCCCCGCCTCTTCCGGGACCCCCAGTTCCTTCCCCAAGTAACTGTCAGAAAGAAAGAGAGGATGGCAGGGAGGGGTCCTTTTCTCCTTTTGGCCCTTGTCTCCCCTTGAGGCGCCACCACCGAGGAGGCCCTGCAGGGAAGGCATGGGTTTTTACATCCCCACAGGCCTTTTCCCCCTGGGGCCCCATTAGGGCCCTGGAAAGCCTCCTCTGAGCAAGCCTTACCGAGAAAAAGTCCCCCTTAGGGTCGCCATAAGCCAGAAAGGGCTTGAAGACACAACAGCAACAGTCGCAACAGAATATTTGAAGGGATGTCATATTGAGGAGGAAGCAAGCTTGTTTTCTGCTGCTCCAGAGACTAGAATATGGAGCAATGGATGCAAGTTGTAGGAAAAGAGATTCCAGCTCAACATTAGGAGGAACTTCTCAACATGGGGGACACCTGGCCATGTGAACGGGATCTGGGAGTCCAAGTAGACCACAAGTTGAACATGAGTCAACAGTGTGATGCGGCAGCTAAAAAGGCCAATGCAAATTTAGGCTGCATCAACAAAAGTATAGTGTCTAGATCAAGAGAAGTAATAGTGCCACTGTATTCTGCTTTGGTCAGGCCCCACCTGGAATATTGTGTCCAGTTCTGGGAACCACAATTCAAAAAGGACATTGAGAAACTGGAGCCATGTGTCCAAAGGAGGGCAACTAAAATGGTGAAGGGTCTGGAAACCATGAAGCCCTATGAGGAACGACTAAGGGAGCTGGGGATGTTTAACCTGGAGAAGAGAAGGTTAAGAGGTGATATGATAGCCCTGTTTAAATACTTGAAGGGATGTCATATTGAGGAGGGAACAAGCTTGTTTTCTGCTGCTCCAGAGAATAGGACACGGAGCAATGGATGCAAGCTCCAGAAACAGAGGAGGAACTTCTGACAGTAAGGGCTGTTTGACAGTGGAAGACATTGTCTTGGAGTGTGATGGAGTCTCCTACCTTGGAGGTCTTTAAACAGAGGCTGGATGGCCATCTGTCAATGGGGATGCTTTGATTGTGAATTTCCGCGTGTCAAGAAGACACAATCAAAGCCCTCCTGACAGTCCAGCCCCTGTTTAAAAACCTCCCAACAAAAAGACCATCCATCACTCCGAGGCAGCAGCATCTTCTACTGTCGAACAGCTCTTACTCTCAGGAAGTTCATCCTAATGTTGAGGTGGAATCTATAGTGATACCCAGAGACATGCTTTCCTTCCAAGAAATATGACTTGAATATGAGATAGATAGATATGCACACACAAACATACACGTGAGTATATGTATGGTACAGTATTTACCCTCCCACTGGCTTGACTCTGATATAGATAAATATATTATTCATGCTTTGGCTGCGAAGTAGAAAGTAGAGTCTCCCTCTCCTTTCCCTCAAAAACGTAAAAGCGGTGAGGGGACACGAGGTGTCTATACCCCCCTCCTCTGGATATTTAGACTCAACCTGTTGGTACCCTGTTCTTTTCCCATAGTTCACAGAGATACCATTCAGTTCTTCCGTCTACAGTGGTCCCTCCACATTTGCTGGTGTTAGGAGTGAAGGACCCCATGATTGTGGAAATACCACAAATAAAAACAACAACACTATTCTTTTTACCCAAGAGAACACCTTTCTAGGAATCTCTGCAACTCTGTGGTCAACATCTGCCAGAAGTTGGTCATAGAACCATGTTGGAGGACCTACAAATGCCCAGAGAACTGTTCTTTAGGAACTTCAAGGTTCTCCGGCACAACTCTATGGTCAGCTTCTGGCAAAGATCAGCTGGAGGACCTAGAGATTCCTAGAGAAATATATTACTCAAAACCGCAAATAAACAAATCCACAAAAGTCAACGCCACAACAGTGGAGGGCCAACGATATAGTCTGTTTTCACGAGAACAGGACTCTTGGTGCCGGGTCAGACTGAAAGCCTCCTCAGCCCAATGTTCTGGTCACACAGTGGCCAAAAATTGCCTCAGTGGGAAGCCAACAAATGGGACAAGTCTAAAATCACCCTCCTGGCGTGCTCCCTGGCAGCTGCTATGTTGCTGTGTACACTCAGATCACTTCTGACTTACAGTGGCCCTAAGGCAACTCTATTGCAGGCTTTTCTGGGCAAGATTTCAGAGACGTTTTGCCTTTGCCTTCCACTGAGGTTGGGACTATCTGACTTGCCCTAGATCACCCTGTAGGTTTCTGTGAGTGGATATTTTGAATCCAAGGCCTAAATACCCTAAAGACACCAGATCCCGCCCTGGTTAGTACTTGGGTGGGAGGCCACCAACGGATACCAGGTGCTGTAGGCAATATTTCAGGGGAAGGAACTGGCAAAACCACTTCTGACTGAGGTACACTATGAAATGCATGGGCTTGGCGTAAGTCAGCAGGTGACTGGAAAGCACATACAAATCAAAAGCAAAACTGCTGAAGTCCTAGTCCAGTACCATACTGGAATTTTGTCAGCCGGCATACTGTGGCATATTGTCTCTAATTCTGGACGTTAACATATAGCCTTCATGATTAGTGGCCACTGATAGCCTTTTCCTCCATGGATTTCTCCAACCCTCTTTTCAACATATTGCTGACCATCAAATGTTACAGTAGGTTCCTTGGTTTGACTATGCCCTGTGTGAAGAATTCTGTTCTCTATCTCACACCATTCAGTTTTATTGGGTACATTTTAATAATAAGCATAAAAACCTACTTTAGCTCCCCTGTTCAGAATAGGATAGGGGACTCTATCAAGAATATCTGTCTGTCTGTATATTGAGAATAAGAAGTTATTTTGTGAGCAGTCCCTCCTGTCTTCATTGAGAGGAAGGGTCTGTATGGATCATTGAGAAGTAACCAACCCTTTCATCTTTCTTTTGGGTCGGCCACTCTTTGCATCTCTTTTTTTTCTCTTTCTCATTGGGACTCTTCCAATGAAGGCTGACAGACCTCTTTCCCCTACCTTTTTCATACCAAAAGGGTAGCTTAAGTCTGCTGCTGGAGATATAGCTCTAAAATTCCTGTAGTTCAGTGTACAGAGGCATATCCTACACTTTATCATATGTGTAGAATAATACGAATTAGTGATTGTTGTTTTTTGTCATAGTGCGAATGATGTAAACAGCGAAGTGAGAAGAAAAAAGGAACATAGTGAAGAAACTGAATTTTGTAAATCAGATCCTTCCCTTTCCCTTCTATGACTCATTCCCTCTCCCCATTAAAAACATTTTTGGAAGGTGTCTGTTCCTTGTCTAGAATTGAGGAATGGTGAAGTTTAGGGGCTTTGTTCCCCCATCTTTCATTTTGGGAAGCAGGTGGTCTTCATCATTTGAGCTAGAAAGCTTATATAGTTGGTTAATGGAGGTATTTCACCCCAGGAGAATGATTGGTCCTGACATTTGTATTTTGTTCCAGGAGAGAGGTTTTCTTTTTCAGCTGGTTGGAAGGAGACTGGAGTGGCAACAAGGTGTAATGTTTTTTCTCCCATGCACAAGAGTTTTCTTTATTCTTAGTTATTCCATGTACTTGTTTGGGACATTTTAGGATCATCATTTAGGGTGCTTCTACACTGTAGAAATAATGCAGCCTGGCAACATTTTAACTGTTACAGCTCCATCCCACAAAATCTTGGGACGTGTAGTTTGGTGAAGCACCAGCACTCTTTGCCAGGGAAGGCTACACACCTCATAAAACTACAAACCTCAGGATTCCATAGAACGGAGCTACGGGACTTAAAGTCAGACTGCATTATTTTTATAGTATAGATGCCCCCTTTGAGTCCAAGGAACAGGAGCAGTGTCCACTTCACCTCTCTCTGTGGAGAGTTTTTGCTGAGAGAAATGAGGGGCTTGATTCCAGGTGAAATGGGTGCTATTTCTCACCCAGATTTGCCCAGAAGTCTTTGGAAGCTAGGTAATAAGGTGGAGGAACAACGTGGCAAGGAATATTATTATTGCAGTATTATGGTGTAAAGGAGAAGTGGGTTACAGTAAGTTCCTTGGTTTGTGGGTGTTTACCTCTGTGGACTGAGTTCTGCACTTTGAATCATTGGAACAGTGTGGAATAGATCTCAATTCTCCCCTGAAGATACTTTGGACCTGGAAGTTAGAGCCAGCATGGTATGGTAGTCATTTACTAACTTTCAATAGTAATTGCCCCAAGAGTATGGTGTCATCCATATATCTTAGACTGCTAATGTTTCTTCCTTCTGTCTTCACTCCTCCTTCTTCTGCTCTTTGTATATTTTTTGTGTACACATTGAACAAACAGGGTGATAAAATGCAGCCTTGTCTGACCCCTTTGCCAACTGGGAACCATTGTGTTTCTCTATATTCTGCTCTAACAGTAGCTTCTTCTCCTAAATACAGATTTCCCATCAGGACTATCAAATGCAGTGGCACTCCTATTTCTTTAAAGAAATGTTACATGGTTATCTCTGATGAAACCTAGATGAGATAGGAGACTTCTGGCATTCCCCTTCACTTTGACCCAATTGTTTACCTGCATCTCCTTGGAGAAGGATTCCTTGTTTCCTGTTGCTTCCTCAATCAAAGCGCATTGATTATTTATTTGGAAATCTCTAGGGGATATCCGAAGGGTGCAGCAATTCTGAGTCACTTTCCAGAGAGAGCCCAGTAGGATGCCTGGGGCTGAGGGTGTGGCGCCTGGTTCCTGGGACAGGACCGGAAGAGAAGATTGCAAGCGTTATCAGCACCTGCTGCTGCTGCTGTAGGGCAGTTGTGGTTTGTGTGTGGTGGTAGGGAGTCAGCTTTTTGGAGCGGGGAGACTTTTCAGGGCATCGGAGATGTGGTCCTTATGCGGAGGGTATGCTGACCCCACCATTCTTGGGCTGTTAAGACATACTTTGGCACCCAAAGGAAGAAGTGCTCCTCCATCACTCATCATAGGTCTCTTTCACTCTGCACAGTCATAGCGCTTTGATCTTACTTTAACTGCCATGGCTTCATCCTAGGGAATCCTGGGATTTGCAGGTTAAGAAGAGGTATTTAGACCTGTAGTGGGTGTGTTTGTATATTGGTTGCTGAAGAGTGAGATCCTGGAGGTACTAGTAGATGTCCCATTGAGGCATCTTCATTGGCCACAGTGGACTGACCACTGAACTAGGGAGGCTTCTGGTCTGGTCCAGCATGGCTCTTCTTCTTATTAGTCATCCGACTTCACTGGTAAAAAATGTGACCCACTGTCACTGACTCAGTTGCCTCACTTTCCTCAGATATTTCCTAGCATGACATGCCTTGGTTTATCACGGCTCAGCCCTGATGTCTTTGCTAAGAACTTTAGGTTGCACCCTGGTGGGTTAGAACCAGAATTGGAAAACCGTCCTCCCCCCTCCCTTTCCGTCTTTCTTTCTTTCTTTCTTTCTTTCTTTCTTTCTTTCTTTTCCTTTTTGGAGTACTGCTCCCAGAAATTTTTCATGGCACCTTTTGGTTGTCTGGGGGGATTCTGGGAATGGTATTCAAGAAAAAAGTGAGTTTTTTATTTCTGTAGAAGATCCTCTCTAGTCGATCCCCAAGGATTACTTCCCTACTGATGGCAGATGTGAATTTTGCTTTTGAAAGACTGCCTTGTTTCAGGGATTTTGGTTGTTGTAATAATCTAAAGCAGTGGTTCCCAACCTTTTTAATGCCCCGACTCTTTAATACAGTTCCTCATGCTGCGGCAACCCCCAACCATACAATTATTTTCATTGGTACATGCAAATATGTGTTTTCCGATGGTCGGAAAGGGTCATTCGACCCCTGTGAAAGGGTCATTCGACCCCCAAAAGGGTCCCGACCCACAGGTTGGGAACCACTGATCTAAAGGAACGTTTTGAAGCTCTGGTTAGGACCAAGTGAAATCTGGCACGTGGGTGTCTCCCACAAATGTCCAAAAGATGCCGATCATCCTCTTTTTCTTTACCTATGATGCATGATTCTGTCCTATACACAGAAACTCTTGCATTTAGTAATTTCAAAGCTATGTGGGTTCCAAAACAGAGTTCTAAGTGTGGCTGATCCAAATGTATCACGGAGCTCTTGCTTCTTTCCCTCTGTAATGGATTTTCTTCTCCAACAAAGGGGGGGGGGGGGGGGGCAGAAGAAACAAATGGATGACAACTCCTTCTTGCTAATGGTAAAAACCCATCAATGAGAGTTGGGATGAGTGTGTGATAGAAGCATTGTGTGGAATTTAGCTTAAGTCTATTGATTGTCATTGCAGCTTGTTGCAGTCACTGCCCTAAGCCCATTTGTGTGAGATGTGAAATATTTAGTTGTGTCTATCTTCATTTATTTCGTTTGTTTCTTTTTTTCCTTTTCTTTATTTTTTTGCCTTGTGGATAATATGCTACAGTTGTGTTAAATTACTCGAAAAAAGATTTTACTTCATATTAGGAAAAAAATTATTGACTGTAAAATTTGGAGCAGAGTGCCTTGGAGGGTGAACACTCCTTTGGGGTTCTTCAAACTGAAGTTGGGTGACCTTCTTTCTGTAGTGTTCTATTTGTGTATTCCTGCATGACAGGTTGTCGTACTAGATGATCCTTGGGATTCCTCCCATAGCCCTTCTATTGCAAATCTTGGAGGTTCTCATAAGGGAAAAGGGACTGGGCAGCAAAAACAGCCTTGGGAGGGCTCCGTTGTGTCCATTTTCCCATTACATCATGTTTCTCCAAGAATCTGGAATAATGTTAAAGTTGGTAGGATTTCTGAGCATATTCAGAGCACTCTTACTTTACCACTAAGCAACCTGTAGACAATTTCCACATAGTATGGATGAATCAGGGGAGGCCTTGGGTTGTTGTGGTGTCTTCTAGTTTGGCTTAAATTGATTGTAGGCTGCTTTTTATAATTTAAAGTAATGAAATCCACTCATCACCGCTGTCCCTGCAAGGGGATGACGCTGACTGAAAAAACTGGCAGATCTTGCTTTGCATAGCCAGGGGGCTAGGCACAGAAACCTGGATAGCTCAACAAACTTGGCACAGATTATTTTGCCTCCAGAGGTGGGAGTGTGGGATTGAGGGGATGTTCTCTGCATGGCTGGGAATGAAGTTTTCAAGCAGCTTCTCAGGTGTCTCCTCTCTGTTGCATGGGATGCATATTTGAACAGGAGCTGGGAAGCAGCTTCTGAAACCCCCGTTGAAAGATCACCCCTGGAAGATCTCATTGCAGCGTGGTTGCTGTTTGGCAGCGGGGCTGATTTGGTTGGCTGGTGCCTCTGATATGCTTTGGTGAAATTATGTGTTGAAATGTATTGGCAGCAATCTCTGGAGGTCATTTGAAATGCGGCGCTGGAGGAGAGTTCTGTGAATACCATGGAGGAACAAATAGGCAAATAAAGAGGTCCAAGAGCAAATCAAGACTGAATTCTCTTTGGAAGCAAAGCTGACTAAAGTGAGGCTGTCGTACTTTTGACATGCCACGAGAAGACATAACTTCTTACAGCGTTTAACATGCTTGCTAAAGCCTAACAAGAGTCTAATACCCTAAAGGCACCAGATCCTATCTGGTCTTGGAAGCTAATGAAGATCAACCCTGGTTAGAACTTGGATGGGAGACTGACAATGAATCCCAGGTCCTGTAGGCTATGTTTCAGAGGAAGGAACTGGCCAAACCACCTCTGAGTCTTGCCTAAGAAAACCCTATGAAATCCATGCGGTCACTGTAAGTCGGTAGGTGACTTGAACGCATATACACAAAATAGGGAAGACAGTAGGGAAGAAGACAGTAGGGAAAGCAGACCACGTTGCCGATGGGTAAACTCCATCAAGGAAGCCAGGGTTGCCCTGAGATTTCAATACCTGAGTAACAAGAGTGGCTTGGAGGCCGCTCATTCATAGGGATGCCATAAGTCAAAGCTGACTTGACAGCAGTTAACAACAATAAGGCTCTGGAGGACTCCAAAGAGTGTGTTGGTGTGTGTCAGGGAGAGTTTCGTTATGGTGCCTTCCAGATTTCATTGCTCCAGGTTGCTTGGATATTCTCCTTTTTTACAGAACCACAAACAGCAGAGGCCATTGAGAAAAGCAGTTTGGCTTTGCATGGTGGTGTAGAAATTTGTGTGAATGTGGTTGGGGCAGCTTGCTCTGAAACCAGGATTCAGAAGTGATCCCCCCCCCCATCTCCTGGTTGTGAAATCAGAACTCCTCCCTGCCTGATGTTGAATCCCATGAATGTGGAAATTTGTTTCTGTACTAAATCTGGTACAGGTATCCAGGATCTTTTTGTCAGATGTTCCCTGAGGCAGTGATGTGGCATAGCCTGTTTGGGGCTTGCTTCATGGCAAAGAGTGATGTGGCTATCTCAAAGGGGTGCTTTAGCCTTGACTTTCCTGGCCTGAGCAGGGATTTAGCTTAGATGGACTCCAGGGCACACCACTACCTCTATGATTCTGTATTTACAAGTTAGACTGCATCTCCACTTCAGAAATAATGCTGTTTGAAGTTAGACTGCATCTCCACTTCAGAAATAATGCTGTTTGACACCACTTTAACTGCTGTGGCTCCATCCTATAGAACCTTGGGATTTGCAGTTTATGAGCTACCAGCACTTTTTGACACAGAAGGCTAAGACCTTCAAAGTGGTGTTAATCTGCATTATTTGTACATTGTAGATGCACCCTTGGAGCCAGCGTGGGTGTTGGACTATGACTCTGGACACCAGGGTTTGAATCCCAGCTCAGCCATGGAAACCCACTGGGTGATCTTAGGCAAGTCACACTCTCTCAGCCTCAGGGGAAGGCAGTGGCAAACCTCCTCTGAACAAATCTTGCCAAGAAAACCCCATGATAGGGTCGCTATAAGTTGGAAATGACTTGAAGGCAAATAGCAACAAAGATGCACTTTTAGTTACTGTTGGGTTAGTTACCTGCAGTACACTACGTCCAGAGCTTGGAAAAGTTACTTTGGGGAGGGGGAATTATAGCTTCCAGACTTTCTGACCATGGTGTCTGGAAGGAGTAACATTTGCAAGCGCTCTGTTGAGCACCGCATCTCTTGTCTCTCCTGAAGCCAAAATGAGCTAGGCAGCTGGATTGAAAAATTTATGAAAGCCAAAGTTACATAGCCAAGGTAGGAATTCTCTGCTTCGCCCCCTCCCCTCTGCATGCTTCCCTCTCCTTTGCCCCCTCCCTATCCCCCAGGGGTCTTTCATCTCCCTTCAGACCTCTCCCTCTTTCTCTTGCATCTCCCCCTTCCTGATGCACCACATATCTTCCAGAGTAGGCTCAGGTGGAATGGGAGATGACTCCACACCCCTCCTTCTCCACTCCTCGCCTCTTGCTGTTCTTGATGGGCTGCTGTTGAGAGACGAGGCACTCCTTCTCGACTTGGGTGGAACACACCACTCCGGGACCCCTCAATTCTCACCCAGCAGGCTTTGGAAGAGGTGGCAGCAGCAGAAGAAGTGGCTTTCTCTCCAGACCCGACCGCGGCCTGCTGTTTTGCGTTGCATTCGAGAGGGCCTCATCTGTAGCGAAGGTTTGCCTTTGGTGGTGGGTTTTGTCTATAAGGGTTGGTGAGAGAAAAACAGCAGTCTCACAGCTGGGAGATACTGGGAATTGTAATCTCCCAAATATCACAAGTCAGGACTCTTATAGAAAAGACAGTAATGTTTGAGAAGGTTGAGACGGCAGCAGGAAAAGAGGAAGACCCCATCTCAGATGGATAGATTTCACCAAGGAAGCCACGGCCTTGAGTTTGTAAGGCCTGAGCAGGATAGTTGATAATAGTGACTTGGAGAGCCCTCATTCATAGGTCAAAGTCGACTTGGTGCCAATGAACAATGATCCTCTGAAGTAACTTTTTAAACCTTTGGCCAGAGCAGCAGCACATTCTGCCCTAGATGGCCACACATAATTCGATGGTAACTAAATTTGGATTATAGAACCATAGAGGTGGAAGGAAACCTTGGTGATCATCTAGTGCAGTGATTCCCAAACTCTGGTTCTCCAGGTGTTTAGGACTTCAGTTCCTAGCAGCCTCAGCCATCTTGGCTGATGGTCTGGGATTCTGGGAATTGAAGTCCAAAACATCTGGAAGGCCAAAGTTTGGGAATTACTGATCTAGTCTAACCCCTCCCTGTTCAAGGCTGGAGATCCAAAGCTGCAGGGTTCCCATGCGATGAACATCCCTTATGAGCCTGACTTAAAAGATCTTTCAGGGAGGTTTTCTCTCCATCCTGCTGCCGTCACAGTTGTGTTTGATGAGGATGTCAAAAGAGCATTCTTGGTGTCTGCTTCCAAATTTTGGTATCCCTTCTCATGTGTGGCTCAATTGGCTCCCTGTCTGCTCTCTTTCCATTTTCAGGAAAAACCATTTTTATTTAGGTAGGATCTGAGCTCTTTATCCATGTGACTGAAAAGTCTTTTAGTGGGGTCTTCTATGATTTATCCTTTTAACTCCCTCCCCCCCCCCATAATAAGATTTATTGCAAATAGCAGAAAAGAAACAACAATACAAAAAAGCAGTATAAAAAAGAAAACAGTAGAAACATGCATACGAAAGATAAATGACAACTAAATAACATCTTGCATATCTCAAACCTTCATATTCAGCTCTATGTTATTAAAATACTATCTTCGTGAATTTTAGATCTATCACATTCAGATTTGTTCCTCTGTTTTAATGTGATTTTAAACAGATGTAATGGAAAGAATATTTTCAGTAGAATTGTTAATTTAGTGTCAAATCTGTTTTGGCTTTGTTTTAATTTATTGCAAACAGCTTTGTGTCCCATATTGAGAGAATATAGGTATGAACTGGATAGGGAAATAACCAGTCAGTGTAGCTAAAGTAGGCTTTAAATACCCTGAAGGCACCATATTCTTATCTGATCTTGAAAATCAGTAGGATTAGCTCTAGTTGGTATTTGGATGGGAGTCCAGCCAAGAATAAATTGCTGTTGTTATATTTCTATTTATTTGCAAGCCTAGGTGGATCAATTTGTTGTGTGCCTTCAAGTTGTTTCTGGTGTATAGTGGCCCTTTGGCCATAAGTCAAAAACCCAATCACAGACCCTATCACAGGATTTTCTTGGCAGCTTTCTTCAGAGGGGGTTTACTATTGCCATCCTCTGAGGCCAAGAGAATGTGACTTGCCCAGAGTCACTTAGTGGGTTTAATGGCCGAGCTAAGATTCGAATCCTGGTCTTCAGGGTCACAGTCCAACGCTCAAACCACACTACCACACTGGCTCTCAGGTGAATCAATAGTTTTATCTTAACGTATTTGGCTAGTATCTTTATCTACCAAAAAGTACACTACTTCTTATCTGTAGTAGTAACCATAATAGAAGTAATAATAATGTGGTGGGGAACATAAATCCTTTATTTGCATCAGCCAGAAACGTAGTATTTTAGTGAAGTGTAAAATTGCCATTTTTCAGTGTTCAAACACCATTATGGTTAAATGAAGTCTTCATAATATATAGTGCAAAACCTTGTGAAAGCCCTGTAAAATCAGGACTTAGAAAACCACGCTCCATCTTGTTCTAACAGCACACACTATGAATTTTGCAGACACTTCTTGTCACCATATTATTCTGGTCTGCTAAAAGAAAGGATGTATAAAAATCAGATGAATGCCCTGTCATAGATATGAAGGGATGGGAGCTCTGTTCCCTCCTTAGATTCCTATAGAAAGGCCAAATAGCAGCACAGGGTTGAGTGCAACCATCGCCACAAGGACAAACCTGACCTTGCAATGGGATTTTAAAAAAGAGAAAACAGCCCTCAAGCACATCAGATGGTCGTGTGTTCCATCTTCCTTGAGTGTGAAAGCTCTTCTATATTTAGGAATTACTAACTGTTGTAAATATAGAGGCATAAATACACTAAAGACACCAGATTCTGACTGGTCTTAGAAGCTCAGCAGGATCAGCCCTGGTTAGTACTTGGATGGGAGATTGCCAATGAATCTCAGGTGCTGTACGCTATATTTCAGAGGAAAGAACTGTCAAAATCATGTCTGATGATCCCTTGCCTAAGGACACCCTGTAAAATTCATGAGGCCGCCATAAGTCGACAGGAGACATGAAGTCCATATGCGCACAAATGTTGTAAATAGAACATAAGTGAGTCAAAAAGCCTACAAGGCAGGTGGTCTCTGTGGGAGAGAGTTTTCTTACAGCAGCTAAATCATTGTGCTGCTCAACACAACAGAGAGACTGCTCAGTTTAATCTCTTGCTTTGCTAGAACCTAAAATTCCACAACTGTTAGGAGAGAAACCAAAATGGCAGAGTGACTGCCTTCATCCAGCTGCACTTATGAGAATCATTAAGAACTGAAGAGAAGCACATAGTGTGATTATATAGTGGCTGTTTAAGTATTCAAAGACCTCTGTGTAGACATCAAAAACACTGTGTCAGCATGAATATGGTCCAGGACAGCAGGATTTCCCAATTTGTTGCTGCTCTACCAAGGAGGTGTGGTGGACTGTTGTTGTTGTGTGCACTTTCAAGTCATTGCTGACTTATGGTGACCCTATCATAGGATTTTCTTGCCAAGTTTCTTCAGAGGGGGTTTGACATTGCCATCCTCTGGTCATAGAATCATAGAATAATAGAGTTGGAAGAGACCACAAGGGCCATCCAGTCCAACCCCCTGCCATGCAGGAACTCCCATTATATCTTCAGGTTGATTGAGGGAGATGGGAGAGCTGATCATCAGGTTGCATAGCAAGAGTGATTTAGTAGAAGAGCACTAGACTGGGGAGATCCAGGACCAAGTCCTCACCGAGCCATGAAACCATTGTCTACCTTTGGGTGGGTCATTTTCTCTTTCTCAGCCTGACTTACCTCACAAGGCTGTCGTTGTGATGACAGAGCAGAAAGAGAGCTGTGGGTGTACCTCTGTGAGTGCCTTGAGAGAAAAAAGGGTGCTACAGGAGTGTTAACTAATAAGATAAATAATAATGTGTTTAGAGAGTAAAGGAGGAGGACTTTGAACCAAACGAGAAAAGTAGTGGGAGAAAGACTTTTGCATTTAGGACTTTTTCACTGGAATAAAGAGATGACTTTGTGTTTTGGGGGTGTATGATAGAGTTTTCCCATAATGTGCCTAGTTATAGAATCCTTCCACCATCAGCTTGGAGCTGGGATTCTTCCAGTGCAGTGTGTTAAAAGGGGACACCCTACGTGCATCTAAAGTAGCCCTCCAGTGTTGTTGGATTACGACTCCCAGCATTGGTTACTACTGGTGATGCCCGCTAGGACTGCTGGAAATGACAGTTCAGCAACATCTGGAAGGCCACATGATGTAGATGGTTTTTCAAAAGAAGATTTGAGAAATTTGTGGTGAGGGAGAAGAGGAATGGGAAGCAATGGCTTATGATACCATTTTGCAAAAATGGATAACTTCAGAAAGTCTGACTAGTCCTTCCTTCCAACTTCTGTGAGTAGCTCATGCCTCTTGACCCAGGTGAGCAAAGTGTAGCGTGTGGGCATCATGCAGTCCCTTGGGTCAAAACACTTTGGGGAGCCCTGGTGGCACAGTAGTTAAATGCCTTGTAGTGCAGCTGCTCACTTACAAACCACAAGGTCGTGAGTTAAATACCAGCCATGGGCTCTGGGTTGACTCAGCCTGGCAGCCTTCTATATGTTGCTTAAATGAGTGCCCAGCTTGTTGGGGGCAATTAGCTTACCCTTTGTAAACTGCTTAGTACATCGGTAAGTGGTATAGAACTATACTTGCTATTGCTATTTGAGGGGGGAGGGAATAATTTTTTTGCCCCCAAATGCTCTCTGGAGGATGTTGGGGCTTTATTGCCATCTTTCCCCTGGGTCATTTTCAGCCCAGGAGAGGCCATTTTCTAAAACAGGAAGTAACATTTGGTCACTTCTGTTGCTAAAAGCATCTCTTCTTGACCTAAAATGGGCCACGATGCCCCAAAAACATGGTGAAAATGCTCCCTTAGACCTTACTGAGGGTGTTTTGGGGTATTTAAAATGCTTTTTAATGTATTGAGCTAGCATTGTGTAGCAGTTTGAATGTTGGGCTACAATTCTGTAGACCAGGGTTCGAATTCCTGCTGTTCCATGGAACTCACTTTCTGTAAAACCCTCTGGGGGACCTTGTCACATGCAAGTCACATGCTCTCAGCCTCAGGGGAAGGTAATGACAAACCTCTGAATAAATCTTGCCAAGAAACCCCCATGATAATTTCTCCTTAGGGATGCCACACGTCAGAATGACTTGAAGGCACACTATAATGACAATAATGTTTTTTTGCGTGTGTAATGCAGACTCCTAGCTTGTCATAGTTACCCACCCCCTGCTCTTGGTAATTGATGTTGGGCCTCTCTAAATCTCCATCCTTGCCTTTGCTTCTTGCATGAAAAGGGAGAAAAAGCGTAGGTGTTCCGGGCGTTGACCCTTGTGGCCTGCAAACACTCCTGTGTGGCATGAATCAACTTGCTCTTGCAGTGACTCGGTTGTGTGTTGTGTGAGGGGGAGAGAAGAGACCGAAAACATTGAGTTTACATAGCAGTCCTGCCGGTGAAAGACACAGGGAGAAGGTGAAGTGTGAAACACCATGGTGAAGCTAAACGCACGGAAACAGGCTTTGGGCATTGAATCAGCTTTTGAGTGCTGTGCCTTGGATAGAGTTCATGTTCTGATATTATTGGCTTTTGCATCAAATAGGTGAGGTAGGCATCTTGGATTTATGGTGCCGATAAATGGTGGTTGTTCCTAGCGGCAGCAGTTCATGTCTGTCCTCTTAGGATATTCTTGGACTTTTCTGTAAATGGTGACACATTTGCTGAGCACAAACCATTTGTGTCAGCTCTCTGAGGTTCTGGGAGGGTGCCTGTTTCTTAGGATGGGCAGAAAAGAATGCAGCCTGGTGGTAAATTATGTGCTTTCCTTTCAAGGAGGTCCTAGTTTCAACTTCCCCACATTGACAGTGCAAAAGATTTCATTTAGCAAAGATGTGAAGGACAGTTGTTCAGCTCAGGTTGCATTGGGTTGGGAAGACAAATGGTATACTTATTTTTAAAATAATTTAAAGTACAGGTTGAGTCTCCCCTATCTGGAATGCCTAAATATTCCAAAAAACAATACTTGTTTCCCCAAGGGTGGTTGAGATAGTGACACTTTTGTTTTCTGATGGTTCATTGTACACAAACTTTGTTTCATGCACACGTCTGAGATTAACTGAAGGCATCTGATGAAGCAGACTGCATCTGCAAAAGTTTATGCTACAAATTTCTTTCTATCTTCCAGTTAGCCTTAAAAGTGGTAGAAGGAAACAGATTTGCAACTATCTGGTGTCCCTTGCCATATGAAAAGCATCACAGTTTGTACCTCTTGAGGGTCAAAAAGATGTCTAGATCAACCCTTTCTGATTACCCTATGTCACTGCATTTGGAGATCCATGTATTTGTAAATGCTGGGTTAAAATATGGGCAACGCAATGGGTTTGTTTCCATGGTTCTCAGGCAGGAAGAATTTGGTTCTGCATTCCGTTCTGCCGCTCGCTCTGTAGCAGAGGGAGAAGTTTTGAGGAGGAAGTTGGAGCTGTGCAAAAAGGACATTCTGCTTTCCGAGGAATTCATGACCAAACAGTTCGTATTCCAGGGTGGGGGCAGGCTCGCTTGGCATTGTCTCTATTCCGTTTTTCAGCAGAGTTCCGTGTTTAATTCAGCATTCATCTTCCAGCATCTGTGGTTAAAATTTTAAATAAGGCTCGGGAAATGCGTAGCCCACCAGATGCAATTTAACTAAACTCTCATCCATTCCATAGGGATGATGGGAGTAGCAATCTGGAGGACCACACTGCCTATACACTCCCCGCTCTCTACATACACTGGCAGCAGCTCTTCGGAAGTGGCTTCAGGGATCTGACTTTTGAAATAACAGGTTCAAGATTTCTTAAAATTGGTCCCTAGAGCTTGTCTACCAACCCTTGTGTAAACCAGTGTTACTTGTAGTTGTGGTCCATGGACCAGTACTGGTCCAGAAGTCATTGGCTGATAGTCCACATCAATTTTCCAGAAAAGAAGCGTTATATCCAGTGGGCACAAATATGATGCTGGTCCCTGGCACATTAGGGAGAAAAGACCTGCCAGTCTCTGGGATCGTGTAAAACGGGTGTAGACAATACAGAGTTTCATGGACCAGTGGATTGATTCAGTATAGAACAACTTCTTATCTACGGTACACACCTAGCCTAGCGCTGTCTGCTGTGATTGACTGGGTCTCCAGATGAGAAGAATCACATGCTGCCAAGGACTTTTTAAAAACTGGAAACATTGCTAAAATATCGCTTGAAGGTATTCTGCCATCTACCCTGATCATGACTTTTGAAACCCAAGGCTTAGTGTTAGGCCACTTCCTTCCAACCTTGGCTGCACATCTGCAGAGTGGAAGAAGCGTCTGTGCTTTCTGTAGATCCAGGTGTGTAGGATGCTGAGGGGCGACACGCAGTTCAACTTTTTTATCTTAATACCAAGTCCAAAGTTTGCCATCAGCCCTAAAATAGGGGAAGAAGAAAGTGGCAGCAGCTGTTCCCAAGAGAAACCACTTCCTCAAACTGGAAAGCTCTACGCACCTTTTCAAGGGTTTCTGCCAAACTGAGAAAAATGAGTCGGGTGCACTTTGGATGGATAGAGGAGAGAGCTGCTACGAACAATGGCTTCTTTAGCCCAATATCGTGTTTTCAAGGGTGGCCAGCCTGATGGCATCTGGAATATAATCCTTTCCTTGTAATTCTGCATCAGACTTGGAAGTTACAAGTGGACTGCTACTTAACATGGAAGTTCTGTCCTCTTTCCTGAGCTCACACATAATAGGCTGCCTTACATTATTTTTCCTAAAAAAACAGAAGCCTGATCCTCAGCATTCTTAGGAACAAGAATATGGGAAGTTGCCTTGTACCAAGTTAGACTCTCGGCCCATCTGTAGCTCTGTATCACCTTGCTGTATCTAGCCTTTCGCAGTCTAGAACCCACTTGATGTTAGACATTACTCCCATCATCCCCAGACTGCCAGGCTATTAGAAGGTGCTGAGATGGGAGCTGGTCTTTGCTGTCTGTCGGTGAAGTCTTCACAGGTATTGTGTCTTTAGTGCTACTAAATGGTAGGTACTACACATTTATTAGGCCCCAAATACTCTGAAAGCATCAGATCCCATCTGATCTTTGACATCAAGCATGGTCAGCCCTGGTTAATAGTTGGATGAGAGATTGCCAAGGAATACAAGTTTCTGTAGGCTATATTTCAGACAAGGAATTGGCAAGGCCATCTCTGAGTGTTCCTTGCTAAGAAAACCATGTGAAATTCATTGGGTTGCCATAAATTGACAGGCAACTTGAAGGCATTTACACACACATGCATTTCTTATATATGGATCATTGACGGTGTAGATTTTCTAAAAATTGACTGTCCAGGATGGCAGACAGGGTCTTCTCCAGCCCATCCTAGATATGATGGGAGTTAAATCTAGGACCCCCTACATACCAAGCCTGTGAACATCTCGACCCTTCCCTGAGTTGTGGTTAAATTCCTTCAGAATGCCCTTAACTGCACTAGAGGGGGTTCTTAAGAAATTATAGGCAGGGATTCATCAGCAGATAAATTTTGCCAGAGGAAAGTTCCTCTTTTTTCTGGAGCAGTGTCTGTGCTCATCTGTCAACCGCCAGCCAAAAGCTTATCGATGCAGATAATTAAATGCTGCCTCTTCAGGAGCGGCTCTCGTGTGGGCCATTAAATGTGGGTTGGGTAATAAGATACTGCCGGAAGGCAGACAGTTTAAGAACTGTGGCCCGGAGCCTAGGAAAGTTACTTTTTTTGGACTGTAACAGCTTCAGCTGGCGTGGCCACTAGGGGATCCTCCCAAGTTGTGGTTCAAGCAAGTAACTTTTTCAGACTCCCTTGCTGCCTCCTTCAACAGAATAAATGAAGCACAGTACGTATGAGATGATACACCAGAGAACCTGGCAGAACCTAGCTGAGTTGGCAGGTGTGCTGAGTGTGTCCTGTCTAGTGGGGTCCCTGTGCTTTGTGTGGAACACTTGGAAAGAGGTGTGTGGGGGTTGTGTTTGCAGGTTTAATTATGGCAGCTGCAAAGCATTTAAGAATGGCTTACATGTTGTTGTTAACTGCCACCAAGTTAACCTCAACTTACGTGAGAGACCTCCAAGTCCCCCTATCTTCAGCCACCCTGCTCAGATCTTGCAAACTCAGGGCCATGGTTTCCTTGATTAAGTCTTTCCATCTGGAATCTGATCTTACTCTTTTCCTTCTGCCTTCTACCTTACTAAGATTTTGTCTTTTGTCTTACATATCAGTTAAAAGTGACAAGACATTCCTTGTCCTCGGGCTAACAGTCTTGAAAGAAGCACAGCACAAAAGGAAATGGTGATCGGTTGGGAAGAGGAAAACAAATCAAAACATCCCTTTGGCATCACTTCTTGTTGCAGTGAAGTCTGCTAGCCTAGTGCAAGGATGAGTAGCTGCATGAGGGCTAGGGACCAGTTTCCCTCCCAGACCCACCCCATGGCCTCCCTGCCCCTCCAACAAGCTGGAATTTCCTTCACATTCCTCTCAAAATAGCAATAGAAGGTGATTTTATGTCATTTCCTGTCACCATTTTAAGAAGTATTGTAAGGAAAAAAAGTATTTGAGGGTAGTGCATTGGGTGCTTGTGAAACTGGGATGGGGGGTATTTTTGTGTGTTGAAGAGGTTCTTGGGTGCAAAAATGGCTACAAACCATTTTAAATAATTTGGATAATATGGAGGCTACAACAGTGGGGCCCAGGTGCTGTCCGTGGCCCACCGACTGCACTATGCCCACTCTTGGCCTAGTGGAATGGCTGCTAGGTGGTATCTAGATGTGTGTGTAATGTGTGCCCTGAAGTTGCTTTCAACTCATGGCAACCCTAAGTCAAACCTATCATTGGGGTTTCTTGGAAAGACTGTTCAGAGAGGGTTTCCCATGGCCTTTCTCTAAGACGGAGAGGTGGAGATTGGCCCAGGATTGCTCAATAGTTGAGTGGTGATTTGAACTCCTGCCTCCCAGAGTCCTAGTCCAATTCTCAACCGACTGCACCACACTGGCTCTGAAGATTTATTCGGAGCTGGTTTGCTACTGTCTTCCTCTGAGGCTACGAGAGGCTCTTTCCCAAGGTCCCCAGTGGGTTTCCGTGGTTGAGTGAGGATTTCAACCCTGGACTCCTAGAGTCCTTGCCCAACATTCAAACCACAATACCATGCTGCATCTGGTGACAGGTGAGGGAGAGGCCAAGCCTGGCTTCTTGTTGGTGGGAAATCAGATTGTGTCCCGGCTTGCTTGACACAAGTTGTCCATTGTTTTGCAGGATAGAGATTTACCTTGGAAGGCTCATTCCCTCTTGTTGGAAACTCCCTTTACAAGTCGTAAACAAGTCTATCCCAGAAGGGAAGTGAGGCTAGAATCCTTGAATCCGTTCAAGTAGGTAAGAGTTCCCTGTGTATAAAGTAACAAACAGGGAGACAGTAGAATGTCCAGTTATACGCCATCATATTCTAAACTTCTGTGGTTGTACCTTGTTCTTCCAAGACGCTATACGCCATCCCAGAGCTTTCAACCCTTATTTCCTCCGTCTTGGTCAAGTGCTTTCAGAAGCAGCATCTCTCCCCATTTGTCACAAGCCAGCCCAAAGCTTATCAATGAGGATAATTAAACCTAGCCACATTAAAAGTTGCCTTGTCGGGTAATTGGATATTGCCCCAGAGGAGTTGTATTTCGGTGTTTGGCGTTTTGCAAGGAAGCCTCGGTTAGTGGTTAGAACGCTGGGTCAGCAGAGTTTTTATTTTCCGGCCTGCCAAGCGACTCTCAGGTTCTTCTACAGTGAAATTTCCCGTCACAGTTTGGGAAATCTTTGCAGATCTGTTTGGAGCCAGTGTGATTGAGGATGGGAGTCTCTCCAGATTTGATACTATGATAGGTTCTCCGTAAGGTTGCTGTAAGTCAGAAATGACTTGGAAGGCACACAACAACAAAAATTCACTTTAGGGTAACCATAAGTCAGAAATGACTTGAAAACATACAACAATGTAATAATAACATTAAACTTTATTTATATCCCACTTTTTCCTTGAGACTGGGAGGTGAGGTGGCTTACACATTAAAAAGATAACAGTGATGAATGTACAGTCAACTTTAAAACTGAATTAAACTATGAACCATATGAAAACGTATTGGTGGAGGGTGTGTGTTAGAGGATGGTATTAAGAGAGATGTGGAGTCTGTATCAACTCATACATCCTCCCCAACTGTTGGAAGCTGTACTGTATTCTTAGATTGTGAGAGAATTTGTCTCTAAGCCATCAAACCTAGTGAACTCTGTGAAACTGAAAGAAAGATACGTAGTTCTTTCGAGTTTAAGAAAATCTGATGTGTTGTAACAACCAGTGAGCAAAGCTAGTCACTTGGGAAGATATTGGTAAGGGTGGAATAAATTGCATAGATTTAACTTGACTTGATGAATTATCATCCTGAAAAACTGTGTCCATTTCTGTGCACCACAGTTTTAACAAGGATATTGTCAAACTGGAATGTGACCAAGATAGTACAGGTAAAAGGGCTGGAAAGCAAGCTCTGGAACAGCTTTGGGAGTGGGATTGTTTAGCCTGAAGATAAAAAGATTGAGAAGTGATAGCATAACTATCTTTAATGTTTTTAATTTACTGTTTCTGGAAGCCACTTTGGGTCCCACTCTGGGAGAAAGGTGGCATATAAATGCAATAAAATAATTGAATACTGTCTAATGTTAAAGAAACCTTAGTTTGTAAATTAATAATGTCACCATGGTTTATAAAGTATTGCTAAGGAAGTTTGTTTTCTGCAGCTCCTGAGAGTAGAACATGAATTCAAATTACAAGAAAGCAGATTCCACCTAAACATGAGGCAGACCTTCTTGAATGTAAGAACAGTTCAACAGTGGATGCGACTGGTGGGCTCTCTTTTTTGGAGATCCTTAAACAAAAGATGAATGGTCATCTTGTGGGATTGTTCAGTTGTATATCTCTGCATTGCAGAGGGTTAGACTAGTTGGCCCTTGGGGTCCCTTCAAACTTTTATAATTCTTGCTTAAACAGGTTGCAGCACATTCCAGCTTTCCTTAGTGCAGAATTTAGGTTGCCTTGATCCTGAGATTCCTAGATCAGCTCCCATATGTCTTGCATGGTTTTGTTTGTATCTTGAGATCTAGGAGAGGTCCAGATTTATTTTTTTAAATCCAGAATTTAGCTACCTTGTCTACCTACACATATAGGTCTCTCCTTGAGCTGATCAAAATTTCGTAAGCAGAAGAGACTGTTTAGGAAACAGATCACACTCAAATGAGATCTAACTGTTCCAGGAGTTGTGGCCACATGATAATGCAAAAGAGGTTGGGGAAGTTCGTTCTCTCTCTCTCTCTCTCTCTCTCTCTCATTCTTCCCCCTATTGATTTTATACTCGTCATAATAAGTTACCCTTCGTAAAACCGTAAGTAAGAGAAGCTCCGTAACGGCAGCTCTTACGGGAATCGCTGGCTTTCTCTTTCCTAGCAAAAGCTGTTAGAAACTTGGGAAAAGGCGGGAGCAGCACCTCCCATTAAAAGTAGATCTCTTGGGGTTTCGAAAGATAATATCGGGGAGGGAGAAACAAGAATTTTCAATGCTGGGATTGATATGGGCTTGTGTTTCTAACTAGTTAAGCTTTTGGCCCGCTATGGGCTTCTGGGAAACCCACAGATATGGGACGGAAAGGGAACACTGCACTTTTCTCTGTATTGTCATTACGGCGTTTCTTCCTTTTTTCTACTTTAAAGTAGACTGCTCCTGAATTGGATATTCTGTTGAACCATCCTGGAAAAACACTACTATAGACTTGACCTCTAGGAATTTCTCAAATGCTTCCTGTTTTAAAAAATGCTGTCTAAACCAGTGGGCACTGTCACCTTTTCTGGCAATGAGTTCCACAAGTCAAGGAATATGTGGTGGGATTAATTTATTTGAGCCATTCCTGGAGCCAGCATGGCATAGTAGTTTGAGTGTTGGACTATAACTTTGGAGACCAGGGTTCGAGAATGGTCCATTCCTGTCACCAGGGGCCTCCCAGGATTTCTGAGAGGTCTACAACTCTCATGGATCATGTTGACCTAGACACTGTTGGACTTGGAGTTGTTTTCTCCAATGACTGCAAGATTTATATTTTCTAGGACTAGTTCTTTTGTATAGTTAAGTGTGTGTGCACACACAAAACAGCAGGACAGGCTGATTGAACACAATGAGGCAAACAAC
Organism: Sceloporus undulatus; assembly: GCF_019175285.1. Lineage (NCBI taxonomy): Eukaryota > Metazoa > Chordata > Lepidosauria > Squamata > Phrynosomatidae > Sceloporus > Sceloporus undulatus. The sequence continues at coordinate 27,830,367 of NC_056528.1, forward strand.
CCATTCAGAACAACTGCTTTTGAATGGTTTGTGCTACAAGGTGACATGTATTGCCATTTTAGAGTTTGCACGTTTACAGAAATGCTGAATCAATTACTAAATAGCAGTGTGCAAAATGTCTCCAAAGATAGCGAAAAGAAAATTCAGAGCACTGGGTCATACCTGTGCTCTGGGGCTTTGGGCTGACATGATGGATGAATATAATGCTGGGGCAAAGTGGCTGATCCAGTTTCTTGTGTTCTCATCTGGATGCAACCTGAGAAAAGCAGGATGATGGTTTAGATTTGGGAAGCAACTGCATTGAGAGGGCAGGGCCAGTTTCCCCCCTTCACCCTCCCAACTAACAGTGTTCCCAAATACTCCTGTCTTCATCCAAGTCCTTCCCAAAATGGCCACTGGAAATTATGTCACATCACTTCCTCCCATCATTTTGAGAAGGGCTCTGATGAGACTGTTTGAAGGTGCTTGAAGAAGCTTTCTCTGTGGGGCTTGGAGTGTTTTGCATGTTTCTGAGCAAAAAGTCCAAATACTGTACTCAAACATTTAAAACATTGAGGGGGGTGGGTTTAGGAAAAGTGGGGAGGGATTCATGACTGCATACGGACCACAGGCCAGATTTAGATCGACTTCTGGATTAATTTTGCAAAGTGTGATTTAAGATAACTTTTGATAACAAAATAGCTGGATAGGTGGCCTAAATATCCGAAAGGCACCAGATCCCATCCGATCGCAGAAGCTAAGCAGAGTCAGCCTGGTTAGTACTTGGATGGGAGATTGCCAATGGTCCCAGGTGCTGTAGGCTGTATTTCGGAGGAAGGAACCTCCTGGCTCGAAATCTTCCTGGCCTAAGAAAATCATATGAAATTATGGCGTGCTCAGAAGTCAACTTGAACGCACAGGCAACTTGTAGGCACATACACACATACACAGATGGAAATGTGTGGTTTAGGCTGGAAAAGATGAAGAGCTGATATGATAGCCATTTTCAAATACCTGAAAGAAGGTCATATAGAAGACGGAGCAAGCTTGTGTTCTGCTGGTCCAGATGCTAGAATATGAACCAATGTATTCAGATTTTAAAAGAGATTAAATCCAAACATTAGGAAGAACCTACTGATGGTAAGAGTTCTTTCATAGTGGAATAGACTACCTTGGAAAGCAGCAGATCTTTAGAGATTTTTGGGTGGCTATCTTGCAAGAATGATTAAATAGTGAATTCCTGCACTGATCGGAATGTATAGCCCCCAAATGTATGATTTTTGTGAAAATAGAGCCTCCATGCAGAGGGGCAGTCTGCCTCAGAGTACTAAATGCCCAGGAGGGGAAGCATAAGACGATACTGCTGCCCTCAGGTTCTTGGGCAGATGGTTGGCTGCTAATGGAAATAAAAGGCTTATGTTTCCCCAGCAGCCAAGGAGATGAAAATCTTGGCATTTTGATGACTAACAGTCCCTGTCATTTATTTTGGGTGAATATAATTTAAATTTCAATGCAAATGGAAATTATTCCTACTTGATTTAGTGCGGGGAGTGGAGTTTTCTGGAATAACAGCCTTCCCAATAAACTAGGATTTTCTGGAACAGATGGATAAAGTTCTGGAGTTTCTTATGTTACAATGAGATGCTGCCTCAGTATGTGGAGTACCGCAAACTGGAGCCAAGAGCCAGAAGGGTTGTTCAGACCCTCTTTCTGGTTCTCAATCATAGTGAGACAGAACGATCATGCTCCCCGAGTCTGGGAACATCCTGCCTGTCTTTACAAAGCCCAGACTGACACTTTTAAAACAGCTAGTATTTTATTGGAGTTTTACAGCATCATAAAAAAGAGACAACTCTGCTCGTAAAGGACAAGAGCTGGTCACTTGTCTTAAAGCAAGTGGAAAATTTACAGCTTTTCCCATTCCTTAAATCAGGAGTGGGCAAAACTTGTAGCCTTTTGGATGTTCTTGGACAGTGATTTCCATTGGCCCCAGCTAGTAGCAGATGAGTGAGGGATGCTGGGAGGTATAGTCGCACCTTTTGTCCTTGCCTCTTTCTTGTAAACTCTAGGATAACCATTTTGTGCAGTGAACAAAGGCTGTGTTGAAGTTATCTAATGAGAAAAAAAAATGTTATAGGGCATTCTGGGTTGATTTGGGGTTATGTGGGTCTTGACTTTTTGTCAGACTGTGTAAACTAGACTCAGAACCACAGAGTTGGAAGGGATCCCCAAGGGCACATTGTCCAACCCTTTGAATACTCACAGCACTTTCCCGCAAGTGAAAATAGCATACTTAAATTAAAACATATTTGTCCTCTTTATCCAAGGTGACGTACGTGGTCCTCCCCACCCCAGTTTTGATCTTCCCAGCAGCTTTGTGTGCTAGGTTTGGCCGCAAAATGGAAATGCTAGGCAGAATTTTTTCAGGAACATCTAGTAAAATCAAACCTTTCTTAAACTAAGGTTTGGAGTATGTAGCCCACCAGATGTTGGTCTTCAGTTTCCATCTAGTTTAAGCAGACAAGCCGGTGGTGAAGGATGATGGGAGGTGCAGTCCAAGAATGCCTGGAAGTCCACACTTAGCCCACAAAAGCCACTTTGTGGGACAGAGACTGTACTGTAGTCCTATATGAATTTAATCTCTGATCTTCAAAGCAGGGCCTTTTCTTGATCCTGCCATCATCGCAGGCATGTTTGGTAAGGTCATGGAGACAGGGTTTTGGACTTCAGCTCCCAGAATTTGTGACTGCTGGCCAAACTGGCTAGGACTTTTGGAGGACCAAAATGTGGGAACTGCTGAACTAAAGCATTCTCAGCCACTTTGTGAAGGTCCAGACCCTACCACCACTCTAGTTCATTGGTTCCATTGCTGAACCATTCCCACTGTCAAGAGATTCCTTCTAATGCTCAGTCGAAATCTATTCTAATGTTTAATTGATACAATCCTGTTCTCTCCTCTAGTTACTCTGGATTTGTCTTTTGTTGGCCCCAGAAGCCATTACCAGAAGTGAAGGATGATGCGAGTTGTGGCTGAACCATATCAAGGGGGGAGTTTGGGTTTGAGAGTGCTCTACTTGGACTATTTTTAAAGCCTTGAATGGAATTGTGTCAATTAGTGGAGAAGGTTTGTTGTCACATGCCTGATTTTGGGTAGCTTTGCGGATTTTGCCTTCCACCCCTCTATCCACCCGCCCATGACTTTTCCCCAGAAGGAAAAGATCCAAATGAGGGCAAGGCTTGTCTCCTTGCAAAATCAGCTTTGTCCCTTCCCAAAGGTATGCCAAATATTTTAATTCAAGCCACAAAAGTAGGAGGAGGAAGTGGTGGACATAGTGACAACACATTGGCTTGTGAAACCAATTGTCCTCAGGGTGGGATCTTGGCTTCTGGAGTAGCCCTTTCCCCAGTCTAGGTTTGTTGGACTACAACTCTCATCACCCTTGACCACCAGCAATACTGGTTGGGGAGGATGGAGGGTTGTGTAATTGACTAGAAGAACTCCGATTATTATATTTCTTAGTTCTTTGTACTAGTTGAATAGAAGTGGTCAGGAGTCACAGAGACTGGCCATATGAGACCGAATCTAAACCTGTGTGACCAGATGGTAGATCAGGCTCTACTAGTATAGTGGTTCTCAAATTACTATAACATCCTTAGGATCAGATATTTGCAACCTCATATCCCATAATCCCTGAACATTGACCATGCTGGCTAGGGCTTCTGGGAGTTGAAGTCACAAACATCCTAGATGACCAGAGCTTGATAACCACTGTATAGATCCCAGGCTGCATTTTTCTCCAATGGATTGGATTGAATAGTGGATTTGGGTGTGGAAGGACAACAGGCTCACTTCTGGAAGTAAAACAAGTTAACTGGGTTGAGCAGAAGCTCAGAGACACTCTTAGAAACATGTAGGAAACTGCTTTATCTGGCATTGGACCATTGCTTCATCTACCCCAGTGTTGTCAACTCTTGCAGGAAGCTGTAGAATTCCAGGGTTTCAGGTAAGGCTCTTTCTTAGTCCTACTTGGATAATTCCTGGGAATAACTGGTGGTCTCCCATCCAAGTATTTATGATTCCCTTGGTCCTTCATTCTAAGGAATCTGCATCACCCTGCTCTTATTTTGAACCCTGTGGGCCTAGGGGTTCTAGTTAAACAAAAGTAAAGAGAACTAGTAGGTGTAGCAAACTGTGAAGTAGAATTATAAAATCTTAGAGTGGAAAGGGACAGCAAGGGCCATCTATTTCAACTCCCACCAGACAGTAATATACAACTAAGGCAGTCCTGAAATATGATCCTCCCACCTCTGTTTAAAGATCTACAAAGGAGAATTCACCACATTCAGTCAGTTCCACTGTCAAACAGCTTTTGCAGTAATAAAAGATTCTTCCTAATATTTAGATGTAATCTTTTTTTCTTGTCATTTGAACCCACTGGTTCTTTTTCTTTTTCTAGTCTCTCAAGCAACGGTTCTAGTACCTGGAGCAACTCTATCTTCTCCATGACATCTCTTCAGACATTTAAAGATGGCTGACATGTTACCCTTTAGTCTTCTCTTCTCTAACCTAAACATACCCAGCTCCCTAAGCAGCTCCTCATAGGCCATGGTTTCCAGACCTTTCACCATTTTGGTTGCCCTCCAGTTTGTCAATATCCTTCCTGAATTGTGATGCCGAGAACTGAACACAGGACTCCAGATGAGGTCTGACCTAAGCAGAATAGAGTGGTGCTACTACTTCTCTCAGTCTGGTCACTGTGCCCCTGTTGATGCAGCCCAGAATTGCATTGTATGCCCACCTTTGTATTGTACGTCCCATATTCCGCAGCCATGTTGTCCAGATGAACTCCAAGATCCTTCTGAAATCCTAGGATTCTATTAAATCTGTTTTCAAATGCAAAGACTCAGCTGTGTCTCCTTTATATAAAACAGAATGTGCCTTAAGTATGTCCAAGGCACCTTTCTGGCAGATTAGAAGCCTTGGATTATATTTCTTAGTCCTTTGTACTGGTTGAATATAAGTGGTCAAGAGTCACAGAGACTAGCCACACAAGTCCACACAAGGGTTTGGTTTCCTTTGCCAAGCTGGAAGAATCATTGTTGGCTTAGGCTGGTGGGAGGTATAGTCCAACACTTTTAGGGCACAGATGGCAGTTGCCCTACCTCAGGACTTTCTTACTTTCAAAACCAAGTGAATGCCTATATATACAAAAGCAGCTGTCTTATCTCTGTGATGGGATCTTATTTCTGTCATGATGCAGCAGGATGTGGGTATGTGGGTTGGACACTGAGGCTGCTGGGAGATATTGGGAGTTTTCCAGCATTTTTTCTAGACTGGGACTGTTGTTTGGTGTTAGAGACTCCTAAGATTTTGAGTGTCTTTCCCTGAAAGTACCAGAAACTCCACCTAAAGCAGACATGCTCCCTTTCCTTTGCTATATAGGAATGAGAAGCTCCTTTCTCAAGAAGATCCTTTGCCTGAAAATGTACAATTATGCCTGAAAATGTACAATTATGGGACAGTCAGGATTCTTTTGCTGGATTGTGTTGTGCGTTTGGTGATGTAGACCTCTTTGGATCCCTTTACTACTCAGTGCTACGCATAGACTGATGCTGTTTCCATCTGTCCAGTCGTCTTAACTTATTTGTTGTTATTTACTGTTAAGTTGGCTTTGACATATCATAGCTCTCTGAATGAAAGACCTCCAAGACATGCCCTGTTCTTAACAGCTCTGTTCTTGCAAATTTTGGTCTGTGGCTTCGTTGATTGAATGAATGCATCTATAATATGGCCTTTCTTTTTCCTACTGCTTTCCATTGTACTTCCACAAACAAGTGGCAGTGCTGTTTTTTAGCTCCCTTGAGTCTCGTTATTAGAGAAAGGAGGGATATAAAATGAATAAAATTATCAACATCATCTGAATAACCCATGGCTTTTCCTCCCTTTTTAGGACATGTTGCAGAGCGGGTGGCATAGATAACGCCTCTTCCTTTCTTCTACATTCTGGGATCTCACCCACCTCCTCCATGAAGCAACCCGAAGCCTGATGCCCTTGTTGCACTTCACCATGGATGCAGGGAAGAGCTACCACTCTGCATATACACACCAGCAGTCAGGCAACACACTCTATGGGATGCCCACCCTTCAGGCCCAGCGCAGCCTGCACACCATAGAGGTGAGTGCCCCTTGTAGAATAAGCTTTGCCAGCATGTGCCAGTTGTATAGACATATATGAGATGAATATAATTTTCGTTATACTTTTACTCATAACCAACTCTCTAGTTTTAGTCATAGCCCATGGGAGGTATGGTTGAACCTGTCTGAGTTTTTAAGATCTTCAGACAGGCACGTTTGCTGAAGGCACAAGACAGAGCCTTCTCAGTGGCTACTTCCAGGTTGTGGAATTCCTTTCTATTAGAGGTTCGGTTAGCCTGCTCTCTGTTCTCTTTCTTTTGGGAGGCAAAGGCCTTTCTTTGACACTGTACAACTAAAAACTATTAATACAAAAGGTAAAACACAATTGATCTATTTTTAAAAAAGTTAAAAAGACAGATTAAAAACAGTTTTAAAAACTAATTTAATACATAGTAAACAAAGCATGCACGTACACACACACATCCGTTAAAAGCTCCATCTGCTGCAAAGTATTGAAAATCAAAGAGGATTGGTAACAATCAATAGATGTGATGTAGAAAAGAGACAAAATTTCAGGCTTTTGAGAAGGGAGATTATTTTTTATTGCAGTCTCTCTAAATAAAAAGGTCTTTAACTGCCAGGGGAAAGAATTTAGGGAGGGGGCCAGTCAGAACTCCTGGAGAAGGAAGTTCTACAACTTCAGTGTATAAATTGTTGCCCTAGATAACAGTCTGGCTGCATTTCTTTGGACCAACTGAAACATTGCATTGAGTTTAGTTTTCATGTGCAAGCAGTGTTGGATTTGACACCTGCCCTCCTCTGCTTGCAGAATTCTCCTTCTGGGTGGTGGAGTCCAGACTTGTATTCAACTGCTCCGTATTCGGCGCCATCGTACCTGAGCGATAACCAGTAAGTGCTGCTTATTATTTGTTATTTCTGTGATGTTTGCATGCTGCTTTTCAATCCCAGCAATGATGACTTGTGAAGTGAATTATAGATATGGAAGAATTATTTGAAGAAACTGTTAACCATTATGGAGCATAGGGGCTGCAAGGAGGTGGTTACAGCAAGAGATAACAGAGTTAAAATTCGTCAGAAAATCTAATGCCAGACATTTGAATTGAGATGGTGTCACCAGGTTTTTAAAGCAGCAGTATGGGACAGTCGGATGCCAGCTCAAGGCTAGCTAGGAACACATGTGCCAGGCCTGTACAAGGCTGCCTCAGATCTCATGAGAGGAGAGGCTTTTGCAAAATCTCTGGGTTCCTATAGGATCTCAGATCTTGCAGGAACCCTTAGCTCAAAAAGTCTCAGAATGACTACTTGCCATTGTGAAATCAGGAGCTTTTTCTGTTGTTAGCATGCTGTGAGCATGCTGTTTATTGTCAGCAGTGGCCCTAAAAGAAGAAGAGTAGGCACCAGTCACACTCTTCAACATATGGAGCAGAAACAAATGAACCCAGTGGATGCAGCATTTAGTGTATTATTTGAGGCCATTTTGCTTTGTACCAAATGTTCAGGTATTAGTCTGTTGGGAGTGTAGCTGCCTTCCACTCAGCAACTTGAGAAATATGGGATTTGGGGTGTCCTGTATGAATTGGAATGCAAGTCCCCAAATGAAGGGCATTTCACATAAAAGAGGATGTTTTCAGTACCCCAAATTAAGCTTACCTTCTGGCAGGATGTTCGCGTTGTTGTTGTTGTTGTTGTTGTTGTTGTTGTTGTTGTGTGACTTCAAGTTGTTTCCAACTTATACGACCCTAAGGTGAACCTGTCATGGCATTTTCTGGGGCTGAGAGTGTGTGACTTGCTGTCAGTTTCAATGGCTGAGTGGGAATCAAACCCTGATCTCCAGAGTCATAGACATAGTCCAATGCTCAAACCACTACACCACAAAAAATGGTTTCTGAACCTCCAGTGTTAGCAACATTATCATTGTCAATAACATATCTGCATTGAATTCCACCCTGATCTCACTATCTAGAATCCCACCTCCCACCCCCTGAAACCATAGCCATAATCCTTTGAGTAATACTGGTGGTCCCTGGACTGTTACCGGTCCCTGGCAATTTCCTGAAAAGAATGGAACAGTTGTACTCATTGCATAGAAATATAGTGCCAGTCCTTGGGACATTTGAAAAATAATAATTGTCCCCAGCACCAGAAAGTCTGAGAAGCATTACTGTAGACTGTGGGTAGATCATAACACCATGCCAGCGTGTCCTTACACTGGGTTTCCGGGACAGCGCAAGGTTGCTCCTTCTTCCCCAGCTGTTCAGACAGCCAGAGGGCTCACAGGCCAAAGCGATCATCAGCCACAGGTGCAGATTGCAACTCTTTCTCCTTTGTTATGTTCACAGTCTCTGTGGCCAATGCATCACCTGGTGCCAGGACAGCTTGTTGTTATGTATCTTAGAGTCAGTTCCGAGACTTTCCCCTAGGGTTTTCTTGGCCAAATATATTCAGATGAGGTTTTTTGCCATTACCTTCTTCTTCACAGTTCCTATTTTGGCCAGGAGGGGGACATAGCAGTGTGGTTAAAGACACTACTTGACTATCACAGGAGAAAGAGACCCCACCGTCTCTAGATCATTGGGTCCATTACCCAGCTACGTTTACCATCAAGAAGTTCCTTCTAATGTTCAATCGAAATCTACCTCCTGTAACTGAAAACCATAAAGCCAGGTCCTCCTGGGGCAACTGAGGGCAACTGAGAACAAACCTGTCCCCTCCTCTATGTGATAGCCCTTGTGGTTTTTAAAGAGTGCGATCATCTCACTCCTCAGTTTTGTCTTCACCAGATTAAAGTTTATTTATTTACAGTATTTATACCCCACTCTTCAGCTGCAAAGGCTCTCAGAGCATATCTTTCTTCTGGCTTACAATCTAAATAAGACGAAACTTGCCCAACTTGCTCAACCTTGCCTCCTATGTTTTTGCTCTTTGTACCTCCTGTCATTCTTTGTTGTCCTCTGACCCTGGTCTATATATCCTTCTTAAACTGGAGTGTCTATAATTGAACTCAGGACTCCAGAGGAGGCCTCACTAGCACAAAAACGTGGTGGGACTATTAGCTCCCTTGACTTGGAAACTGTGGTTCTGTTAATGCAGGCCAAAATCTTTGCATTAATAGAATCATAGTTCTCCCAAATGGCAGGACATTTATAGGACACAGCTCTCTCTCCCATGATAGCTCTTTGCCACCTCCTGGTGTCATACGCCTGAGGCAAACCACTTCATGGCAGAACTGGCTGTGGTCAGAGCAGAGGAAGTTGAAATTCAGCTCTGGTGGGTTTAGACCCAGGATGTGGGCTGAGAAACCCTCCCACCTGTCTCCATGGGAGCTGCAGCGATGGAACAGTCCCTGCAGAGTAGCTGTCATCTTTCCAAGCATGACACGTTCTGGCACCAGCGACGTCTCCAATTCCACGTCAGAGTTACTACAGGCCAGGGATTCTGAGCAAGACTCTAAAACCAGCAGGAAGACCCAGTCAAAGGGAGCCAATTAATCCTCATATTTCACAGGCCAGCAAGCAAAGCGGGAGAAGAAATAAGGAGTACAAAGCCCAAGCTGTGCCAGAGAAAATGCATCCTTTCGCTTGTGTATGTGTGTATTTTTAAAGTCTTTTTTTTTCTTGAACATAAACACAACCACATTCTCTTTTATACATACAAGGGCCCTTGGTATCCACTGGGGTTTGGTTGCATGACCCCTCGTGGATACCAAAATTGATGGATTCTCAAGTCCCATTAAATACAGTGGCATAGTAAAATGGTGCCCCTTATATAAAATGGCAAATTCAAGGTTTACTATTTGAAATTTATACTTTTAAAAAATATTTTCAAGCTGTGGGTACTTGAATCCATGGGTACAGAAGGCCAACTGTAAAACAAACATGCATAACAAACAAAACCAGAAACCCAGCTAAACTGCAAAACAAAAACTAACAATACTTACACTTCCCACTCCCAGACTGATGGTTATATTCCACAACAGTCAACCCTCCTTATCCATGGATTTTTTTATCCACAGATTCCAAAAAATATATAAATTCCAGATAGCAAATCTTGATTTTCCATTTTATATAAGGGACACCATTTTGCTTTGCCATTGACTTTAATGGGACTTGAGCATTCATGGATTTTGTTATCCACGAAGGGGGGGGGAGGTCCTGGAACCAAACCCCAGTGGATAACAAGGACCCACTGTACTACTATACTTCCTTTATATAATTTATATTTATTCTTCTGCTGCATTACAAAACCTAAAACAGAGGTATAGCCCCAATAGTATGCAAGAAAGTAATGAACAATTCCTAATCTTTCTTAAAATTATTCAAAGATTTCTTCTTAATTAACATTGCCAATTTGTTAATTTCAGCAAGTTCAGTTGTCATTGTCAACCAGCTTTCCTTTATCGGAATAGTGACATCTTTCCAGCTTTTGGCATACACTATTCTTCCTGCAGTAATGAAATGTTTTAAGATTCTTCTTGATTTGTTCATTCGACATTCTCAACAGAAAAGTCTCTGGTTCATAGAATCATAGAATCTCAGTGTTGGAAGAGAACACAAGGGCCATCCAGAATAGCAACATCTTTCCATCTTACCAACCCCCTGCCATGCAGGAATGTATTAAACCTTATTTTAACTTTTAAAATGTCTTCCAACAATGAATGAATTTGAGGCCAAAATTTATATGCTTCATTGCAAGTCTACCACATCTGGTGGAACTAGGTCTCAATTTTCTGTTTATGTTTCCAGTACTTATTTGAACTATTTTTTAAACATGTTTGATAGCCTATCCAGTGTTAAATACCACCTATGCATTATATAATAATTTCCCCTTAAATCATAACTTCTACTGCATACAAACGATTAGTTTACAATACCTTAAATCATAACTCAACATAAATTTAACACTTTTTGTCCACATCTTTTCCCATTTTCCCATTTGGATAGGGGACCCAGTACTTTGAGCCCATTTCAACATATATGCATTTATGTGTGCTTCTTCATCCAAACCTTCTTTGTTGGAGGTTTTTAGATGGAGGTTGGAAGTCTACCTCTACTGTTGTGGTGAACTCCTTCACTGGCAGCAGGTTGAACTAGACAGCCCTTGGCTTCAGGTTCTATGGTTTATTGATCATGAGCTGGAAACTCTTGGCCAGCCTTTTCCAGGTTCCTCAGAGATTCTTCTGAGTAGCTAGCAATCTCCCAGCTAGCTAGCCCTGCAGGAAAGTGTTGCTCAGTCCCACAAGCCTGACTTAATGTGGGCCAGCAGCTTGTGGTACATACATGTGTCTGTATATATGTGGAGAAGAGGCACATGTGTTGTGTCCACACTGGGGGAAGGGGTTCTCTCTCTCTCCTTCTTGGCATCTCTGTTCAGCAGGAGCTGAGAATGGCAGACCCAGCTGCCTCCTGGCCGGCCGCCGTGTGTCTGCAGTTGATGCCCATGCTTGGAATGGGCTGTGCTTTTTTTCTTTCCTTTCAGGAGGATTCCTGTAAATTCTCCTTCTTGATCCTCCTGGGAGGTGATAACAGAAGTTCTCCTCCTCCTCCTTTTTGTTTGCGTACTGCATATTGAATAGGGGATCATAGATGGGACTTATCGATTCACAGACCTCCCTCTTCTCTTTGCCTTCTCTTCTGCCTCGGTCTTGCTTGGCAGCAGCTGTTAACATATTAATGGGCTTTTGTTTTGTCGAAGCTTAAGTCTGCTGATTTCATACACACACGCGCGCATGCATGTGCATTAACGCAGGTATACCTCAGCAGGCTTTACCTTTTTCAACAGAATAATTTCGTTTCAGAGCTAGAAATACCATGTAGGGAATAGGGATAAGTTCTTGCAATCCCTCATCCTCCCCCACCCCAAAAGAGGAATTCACTATGTTTCAACAAACTTTTTATTCAAAGCTAACAATATGCATGTATGAAATAAAGCAACCAAGTCAGGTAAGCCCTATGAGAAGTCAACAGAAACAATTTGGGCCTTCTAGAGGCCACTTGGAAGGCAAAAGTTCCTCTTGAAAGTGGTGCTTTTTTCAGTGGTGCTTTTTAAAATTCTTTCATCAATCTCCACTTTTCTTAGGATTTCCATTTTGGTGGCCAGACACACAGATGGTTGCAGGAGTAGTTGGTGAGGCAGCCTGATCAGCTCTTCTCCTTTCTCTCTGTTTTGCTGTTTGTGCAACTCTCAGTAAGGGATTCTGGAGGCAGTTGCTGTTTACTTTGCCTGTCGTCGTCAGCCATAGGTGTCTAGAGTAGGAATAGGTGAAGAAGAATCTAGTTCTTTCCCTGATGAATCTTTTTTTACTGCAGACACATTGCTGCACCTGCCTTGAAAGTCTGTGCTTTTCCCACAGACTGTAGTGGTTTGAGTGTAGGACTACAACACTCAACACTGGAGATCAGGGTTGGATTCCCAGCTCGGCCATGAAACCCACTGGGTGACCCTGGGCAAGCCACACGCTCTCAGCTTCAGGAGGAGGCAATGGCAAACCTCTCTGAACAAATCTTGTCATAAAAACCTCATGACAGGTTGGTTGTAGGGTCACCATAAGTCAAAAATGACCTGGAGACACACAACAACAGCAACAAAATTCTAAAACACCTGGAAGGCCTAAGGTTGTCCTCCTTTGTGGGAAGCCATAGTGTGGCCCCTTCCAGGTATTGTTGAACAATATGAGGAGTAATGGGAGTTGCAGTATAACAACATGTGTATGGCCATACTTTGTCCGATGCCACAGCACTGAAGCTGAGAGGGGCAAAGACTTGAAAATCTAAAGGAATTTGTTTTTCCTTGGATCTTCCCTTGGGTGCCCTGTTGGTTTCTCAAGCGCTTCCGAGCTTGACTTTTGGTTGTTGTGCCAGGCGGCTGCCTCGCTCACATGTCAACTCACCCGGCAGCCGGTTTACTGGAAAGGTGATGAAGCAACATGTCAAAGGGATGTGGGAGGTTTTCACGTGGTGGAGCTTTGATAGTAAAACCAAAACCAAACCATGTGGGGTGGAGAGAGTGGGGTGGCTCAGAGGCTTGCAAGGGGTGAAGAGGAAGAGTGCTGTTTGTGGGTGTGCAATCTCCTGATTTTGACCTGAACTTTCCAGAGAGGAGAGAATGGAAAATTTATGAATACCCACTTTCCTCCCCTTCCCCTAAACACAAATAGATAAGTGTTCCTTATGGGTGTCTGCAGTGAAATTAGAAAATTTAATTTTCTGTGTCTTTCCCATCACTCTGCTCAAAGGAAGGCTTGTCAAGTGGCCGGTCCTCATTCCCCCCCCCCCCCCCTTTATTTACAGTACCAAACCAGCTTTGAATAAATCTTCAGAGCCAGCGTGGTATAGTGTTTTGAATGTTGGGCTAGGAGTCCAGGGAACAGGCTTCAGATCCTGGCTTGGCAAGTCACATTCTCTCACTCAGCCTCAGGGTATGGCAGTGGAAAATCCTCTCTGAAGAAACTTTCCAAGAATATCCCGTGATAGGGTCGCCATAAGTCAGAAACAACTTGAAGGCACACTGCAACAACGATAGAATTTATTCTAAAATAGGAGTCAAGGTAGCTCATTGTTGCAGAGAGGGAAGCTTTGCTGATATTCAGGGAGTAGGGCAGAACCGGTGTCATAAAAATAAGACTAGATATGGAAACCAGTGGGATGTACTGTAAAGATTAGACTGTTGGACTCCAGAGACTCAGGTTCAAGTCCCCTTTGAACCATAAAACTCAATGAGAGGCCTTGGGCCAGTCATGTTCTCTATCTTGTACCCTGGCCTGCCTTACAAGGTTGTAGTGAAACGAAAGTGGGGAGGAAGAGGAAAACCATAGAGGCCTCCTTGAACTCAAAGCAGGAAAGGCAGGGTATCAGTGCAACTAATAAATAAGTGTATGTGTATGTGTAACAAGCCCGAAAAGTTACTTTTTAAAAGTAGTTTATTCCTGTTATTCATCAGTTTTGGGAAATCCACTTGTTTTTTGTTGTGTGCCTTCAAATCATTTCTGACTTATGGTGGTCATAAGGTAAATCTGGTCCAAAACACACAGAAGAGATAATCCAGTTTGAGACCTCTTTAACTGCCCTGGCTCAGTGCTAAGGAATTCTGGGAACTGCAGTTATGTGAGACATTTAGCCGCCTCTGCCAGAGAGCTCTGATGCCACAATAAACTACAATTCCCAGGATTTCCTAACACTGAGCCAGGTCAGTTAAAGCAGTCTCATACTGGATTATTTCTGTGGTGTGTTTTGGATGCCTATCATAGGGTTTTCTTGGCAAGATTTGTTCAGAAGAGATATGCCATTGCCTGCTGAGAGAGTGTGACTTGCCCAAGGTAGTGTAGATGCAGTGTAAGGTTAGTGTTATACACTTGTCTGTGGCAAACAAAATGCTGTCATTCAAATGTGCCTGAATTAATATCTCTCCCTATCTCCCTTTTACCTAGGCAATATTTTAATACCACTTGCGATTTCTACACAAATTCCATTGGCGGGCTACCATTCCCGGATACCAACTATGCAACCCCTAGCTTTGCCGATTGTTTGCCGAAAAACGGTGATTTTCCTCAGGTAAGAACAGGCTCACTGCCTATGCAGCCATAACCCTTTGCCAAAATGGATTATCTTTACAAAATGTGTGCCTTTTGCACCCCTGTCTGGGGAAAAACCAACAACAAAACCCTCTGCTTTTCTGTTTTGGAGATTCAAGGGAAGGGGAAGTTTTATGGCAAGGGAGCACTTGTATTATGGAATGAGGTGCAGAGCTTCTGATCTGCTGTGGTTATTGGACTTGTGCTAGGTTGGATACAATAGAGTTATGTTCGTTGTGGTTTTTGGTAGAAGATGAAATTGCTTGCACAGATCTTCATAAGCTTATTTTATAATGAGCTGGGCAATTGTAAAGGCTTTTTTCTTTTGGTGGAACAGACTATTTCAGCTGGCCTTTGAGAACATCTCTTGGTTACATCTCGCTTGGACTCTTGTAATGCACTCCCCATGGGACTGCCATTGGAAACTGCAGCAGTGAGTCCAAAATGCTGCAGTCAGACTACTGCCTTTGGCTGGTTATAGCAAGCATGCCTCCAGGTTGACTCTGTCTTGAGGGGTCTCTATTTGTTGTGTGCCTTGCAAGTCATTGTCAACTCGTGACAGCCCAAAGGTGACCCTATCACAGGGTTTTCTTAGCAAGATGTGTTCAGGGGTGATTGTCTTGGTAAGATGTATCTTCCCCTTCCTTCCTCTGAAGCGGGATGGCATCAGGTTTAGTTTGTGCCACATCTTGTGTTCCTTAGAAAGGAGCATGAATCCCTTACTTTGGATTTCTTTTTAATTAATTAATTTATTTATTTTGGATATTTTGCTTAATGCCCATGATGATATTTTTGTTTTAGCTGAAGCTGTTGTTACTTCGTCCCTTTTCCTCCCTTTCCTCAAGGAGGTCTCCTCTTGCCTGCTTCTAAATTTGCAACAACTCAGCGAGACCGCTTTCGGCTGAGAATGAATCCCAATTTGTTTACAATAGAAGCCCATATGTGGATGCAAGTTGCAACAAATTTTGAAATAACTAAACTTCCAGCGCAAATGACGCCCACGCTGAACGGCAGACACAGAGAAGGGAGAAACAAAATGCCTCTGGGATTTTTTCCCCCCTGAGCAATCTTTGGCAACTCGGCTAAGGTTGAATTTGGGGCAGCAAGATTTCTATAGTATGGTTCCACCCAGTCATGAATCAGTCTTCTGATGCGGAGAGCATGGTGTGTTGCCAGTGATGTAGAGGTGTTCAGATCAGAGTGTCTGTTTTTGTTGACTCTCCTTTATTTGTAGAATTCCATAGAACTGGTTGCTCCAGATTCTGTTCTTTTGCCACACTTCTTCACAGTGTTTCAACAGGAGCCCTTTCACACTACATGGTTATAGAGCTATAGTTCCACTTGAACTGCCATGGCTGCATCCTATAGAATCCTAGGATTTGCAGTTTGGTGAGGCACTACACCTCTCTGGTTGAGAATGCCAAATGAGAGCCAATGTGGTGTAGGGGTTTAAATGTTGGACTGTGACTCTGGAGACCAGGGTTTGATTCCCCCCTTTGCCATGAACTGACTGAGTGACCTTAGGCAGGTCGCACTCTCTCAACCTCAGGGGAGGGCAAGAACAAACCTCCTCTGAACAAATCTTGCCAAGAAAAACCCATGATAGATTTGTCTTAGGGTTGCCATAAGTTGGGAACTACTTGAAGGCACACAACAACAGCAACAACAAACTGCAAATTCCAGGATTCAGTTTAGATGTTGCCCCGGCAGTTAAAGTGGAAACATAGCCCTATAACTCTGTAGTGTGTAAGGGCCCCAGGAATATTGACTAAAATCTTTCTTGCTTCATTTTCTTGAATGCCCACTATTAGTTGGTTAGCTACATCTTTCCTTCTCCATCGGCATCATTGGCCAACTATTGGTTGTGTATAGAGGAGACAGAGATTGTTTCTTACAAATAATGCACAGTTGTTGTTGTTCTGTGCCTTCAAGTCATTTCCAATGTATGTTGACCACATCATGTGGTTTTCTTGACAAGATTGTTCAAAGAGGGTTTGTCATTGCTGCCTTCTGAGGCCGAGAGAGTGTGACTTGCCAAAGGAAGTCCTCATTGTTCTGCCTGGTTTAAACAGGAGTCTGTCTCAGACCACAGATCCTGCTAAACCAGTGTTGTTGGCTGGCAGTGTCTCTCTAGGGCAGTGATGGCAAACCTATGGCACGCGTGCCAGAGGTGGCACTCAGAGCCCTCCCTGTGGTCCAATGTGCCATCGTCCCAGCACAGAGTTTGCCAGAGTTTCTTACTAGAAAGCCAGAGGGACAGGGCACTTTGCTATAAATAAGTGTGTTTTGGGTTGCAGTTTGGTCACTCGGCCTCGAAAAGGTTCACCATCACTGCTCTAGGGTTTCTGATGGGAATCTTTTGTAGTCCCACCTGAGGATGCTGGGAATTGCAAAGACTAAGTAAGCTGTGGCCTTTCATTTAAAAACCTAAGTAAGATTCCAGTATTCTTGGTTCTTCGTGAAGTATTGATTTAGGAAGGAACGTAGGAAGGTGTCTTACTTTTAAGTCACACGTAAGATCAGTGTAGTTCAGTATACTGAACTATAGCAGGCCTCTAGGGTTTCACATAGGGTCTTTCCCAGCCCTACTTGGGGACCACAGCGTCTGGAAAAACATACCTTTTGTTCTCCGTGCCTCTTATCATCTTCATTCTAGTTGCTCTTCTATGAACCCGCTCCAAAATGAGGTACCTAGAACTGAACTCACTACTACAGATGAATGCATAACATAAAAGGGCTTTTACTTTCTTTGACTTGGAAGCTGTGCTTCTCTTAATGCATGTTTAGGCTAAAATAGGCTAAAATAGGCTAAAATATGCTTTGTGAACACCCTAAATGCCCTCAAGGCATCGGATCCTGTCTGATCTTGGAAGCTAAGCAGGGCCAGCCTGCTTAATACTTGGATGGGAAACTGCCAATAAATCTAGGTGCTGTAGGCTGTATTTCAGAGGAAAGAGCTGGCACCTCTCAGTATTCTTTGCCTAAGAAAACCATTTAATGGGATTGCCATCAGTCAAGAGGCAACTTGAAGGCTCATGCACACAAAAATATGATTTGCCTTCTTTGCTGAAGCATCATATTGCTGGGTCATGTTCATTTTATGATCAACAATGATCCCAAGGTCCTTTTCACATGTACTGCTGCTAAGCTAAGTATGACCTATCCTATACCTGTGTATTTGGTTTTTATGACCTAAATGTGGAATTTTGCATTTGCCTTTTTTGAATTTCTATTCGTTTCAGCCCAGTTTTCTAGTTGTCATTCTAAACTGACTTTTCCAAACTCTGAGAGGTCTGAGATTGAACCTGGGATCTTCTGCATGCAAAGTTGTTGTGAGAACTGGGTCTCCTGCGCATAACGTTCAGTTTCTAGCCCTTATAGTTCTGCACAAATTACTGACATACATTGCAAGCTGTCTTCCACTGAGTAAGGCCTTTGGTTCTAGCTCAGTCTTGTCTGTAATGAGCTCTCCAGGATGTCAGGCGGAGAAGGGAATTTCCCATCATCTGTCGCCTGTTCCTTTTAACTTGAGATGCTGAGGATTAAACCTAATTGCCAGCTATTCTCCTGCTCTGAGATGGGGATCTTTCTCAGCCCTGTGGAGTGGAGACCTTTTTTGTGCCAAATATGTTCTTTGCCACTGAGCTGTGATGGTTCTTCCACATGGAAGGAGAATAATGCAAGAAGAGGATTTTAAAACTCCTCTTTAATTAAAGCTAACTACAGCACTTAACCTGTAACCCTCCTGCAATAGGATGGGATTTTATTTTAAAATGCCATAGAACTGTGTTTTCTTGCAGAATCCACATTCAACGTTGTTAACTTGCAGTCTCTCTCCCCCCCCCCCCATTTTCGGTAACCATGTTATTTTTTGTGGGAACTGTGGTTCAATAAGGAGAAGTGGTATGAGCTGGTCTTCAGTAGGATGGTTCTACTCAGCTAGTGAAGCAGTCATTTGAATTCATTTTGAAGAAATGAAGAAGTGTGCATTATACCCTTACTCAGAGTGTAGCTACATGGGACATTAGCCCCAAAATGATGGCATTGCCCCCAATAAAAATCCACCCCTATAATTTTTTCTTTCAGTCCTCACATTTCTAGCATTGCAAAGAGACAGTAAAAAGTGTTCACACCAAGAACACTTCTGTCTGCTATGCTCACAGTTGGTCACTTTGCCTGCCTGACCCCTTTTCTTTTACTGCCTGTGGCCTGTTACAGACTGCCAAATAAAGCTGCTTCAGGTCTCTTTGGAGGCATGCTATTTAAATGATGCATGGGTCCTACGAGTCCGGAGGTCGCGCCAAAGCCACACTCCATTCCTAAGCACTGGAGTGCCGCTTTGGTGCAGCTTCCAGATTCTTAGGATGCATGCATCATTTAAATAGCATGCCTCCAAAGAGACCCAAAGCAGCTTTATTTTGGCAGTCTGTAACAGGCCATTTAATGTCATGTTTTTAAATGTATAGCTGAAATCTTAAGTGCTGTAGATTAGGGGGACTGAAGGAAAATTTCATTTGGGAGAAAAAAATTATCATTTAGGGAAGGCAGTTGTCTTCATTGTGCCCCCTTTTCCTATAGCTCCCCTCCTCCTATCAATACATTGGAATTTTCACTGGGTTAAAAAACACACAACGACACACAATTCACCTTAAACCAAAAACTGGTGCAAGAAAATTAAAAACATTCAGACCTGGATTTGAGCTGTTGCAGAGATTGTCCCAGTCTCTTTTGGGGAGTTCAGTGCTGATAGTGGCCTTTAAATCCTACACAACTTGGATCCAGACTATCTGAAATGCCACATCCCCTTATATAAAGCAGTGTGAGCTATAAGATCTCCAGAGGAGCGTTTTCTCAGCCCCACCACCTTCGCAGGTGTGGTTGTTGAAGACTTGAGAGGGGGCCTGCTTGGTGGTTGCTCCCAGGCTGTGAGACTCCCACCCACAGGAGGCCCAGTTGTCCCCTTCCCTGCTTTCTTTCCGCAGGCAGGTAAAGATGTTTTATTTAGGCAGGCTTTTCAGTTTTAATTATAGATCTGTAGCATGTGTGTAAAGTGGTGTGCAGCATGTGTATTAATCTCCTCTTGCAAATATGTACTAAATCGATTTTTAGCTGTCTTTATCCATGTTTTCAATAATATTGATGTTTAATTTCTCTATAATTTTTGTAAATTAATATCTTAGCTGGACCTTTTAAAAATTATTGTAAGCCACCTCTAATCCCATTTTGGGAGAAAGTCAGGATATACAGTCAGTCAATCAACATGAATCAATACATTGTGTGGTCCACCAGATGTTGTACTGCATCTCCCAGCAGCCAGTGATGAGGAAAGCTGGACATTTGCATTTGAACACCATCTGGAGATCTGCTTGATTCCCACCTTTGCTTTAAGGGGGTAAAAAGCTGGACAAAACTTGGCATGTATTTCAGAAAGCAGAGAGAGAGAGTCTGCAAAATCCTTTCAGATATTACTACTGATACACAGGAATGATTCATGCTAGATGAGTCCAGTAAATGTCCCACTTCCTCGAAGTGCATTTTAAAAAAATCAAACTCATATCATAAACGTATAACATGGTGCTTTTTAAATGTGCAGCCCTCCCGATGGTGAACTACATTTCCCACCATCCTTGTAGCTGGGTTGTTTTAGGGCTGTTTGGAGTTGCAGTCCAACATCTGGAGGGCCGTCGAGGTTCCTCTTGCCCTGTTTTAAAGTGGCTCTTATTTGGTGACGGCTTTTAAAAATGAGCTTTCAGCTTCCTTGTACCAGTCGGGACCAGGAACACTGTGTGGATTTTACTGGATTGATTTATTGAATGATTACGTTTTATACCTGGTCTTTCTGCCCAAGTGTGGCTCTCAAAGGCAAGAGAAATTAAAATAGAGTGAAAACAGATCAAAAATACATTGGGAGAAAAAACAAAAGTCCCCTAATTTCCAAAGGCTTGCTTGGTTTTAAATTTTTTCTTTAGCGTTTGCTTACTGTTTAGGTTCCTAGCGATAAGGGTTCTTAGCATGGTTATAATATTTTTCTTCTTCTTCTAGCAGCTGTTTAGGTTGGAACAGAAACTTGGGTGAGTTCCTTTTTCAATGGAGGATTTGCGCCAACCCTCATGAACCCACTTCTAAATTTAGCCTGTATTTGGGTTCACCCGACCTGAAGTGGGGAAGGAGGAAGAAGGTGAAGAAACAAGAGGGGAGAAAAGAAACTTTTTAACCCCCTTTTTTGGCCAGACCCAGGAGAGGGTCTGGAGAGAGGAGAAAGTTGCTTTTCCTTCCAGTCTCCAGACCTGTGTCGAACCCAAGGCCTGACCGGTGCCTATCTCCTCTTTTGTTTACAGTGGCTGTGTGGTTTGAATTGCACGACATACAGTAATTCTGCTCTCATTGCCAGTAATTTCACTGACTTACCAGGCAGGCTTCATTTCCTGAAAGTCAGCCGGGCTGGACTTAGAGGAAGCGCCGTACCCTCCTCTTTCTGACTAAACCAATCACTACGGACTTTTATTGCAGCCGTGGGGTGGCTTTCCTCCCAACCTCTCTTCATCCACACTCCTCCTCTTCATCCTCCCTCCCTCTTCTTCCCCACTCTCTCTCTTTCCATTTCTCTAATTTAATGCCAGTTCTTAAAAACACCCTCCATGTCCCTCTCTTGCCGGCTTCTGCCACGCCTGCTGTCATGAAACCAGACTTGTCGCCTTTGGGTGCTGCGAAAGTCCACGCTCCCACTTTGCCTGGTTCGGTCTCTCCGCCTTGCCCATCCCCGCATGCCAGCTTACTATGTCCCAAGTGCAGTTTTGGCTCAAGTACGCCTCTCTCTTCAAGGTAACTTTTGGGGGACTTCTTTTTGGGTTGGTTGGTGGTGGTTATCAACATCTACACAAATAGAAACACAGATGAACACACACACACACATGCCTCTTTCTGTTTGCGGTGGGAGGAAAACTTAAAAAACTGGGCAACAGTTCTACCACACTGCAAAGTTCAGGCAATTTTGTTGTTCTGTGCCTTCAGGATATTTCCAATTTATGACAATCCAGAGATCACTGAGCAGGGATTCGAACCCTGGTCTCCTGCACTTTTAGTCCAACCCTTTAGCCTCATTGTCTATCAGCTTATTTAACTACCTTGTAGCATGGTAAAATTCTATGATTTATACTTGTTAATGTGTAAAATCAGAATGTAAAGAGATCTTGTTGCACCTTTGAGACTAACTAAAAGAAAGAAGTTGGCAGCATGAGCTTTCCTAGACTTAAGTCTACTTCCTCAGATTCATTTGCTGGAGTGGAAAGCCAGGGACAGTAGCGTGGCATAGTGGTTTAAGCACTAGACTGCTTAAGAGAGAAGCCATGGAAACCCACTCAGTGATTTTGGGTACATGGCACTCTCTCAGCCTCAGAGAAAGGAAGTGGCAAACCCTCTCTGAACAAATCTTGCCAAGAAAACCCCATGATAATAGGGTTGCTGTAAGTCAGAAATAACTTGAAGGCATACAATAAAAACAACTACAACAACAGACACTTTTTGGGGATGCCTTGGTGCCAGTAAGGTGATTTACTGCGGGAGATGTGATGCTATAAACTTTGACAGAGAAAACAAAGTGGGGTGGGTGTGAAGTGATTTGCTTTGCTGTGACAAGTTTCAAGAAAACAAAAGTTTCTTTACAAAGAAAGGAATTGATAGGGGACACTTCAGAGACACTGGAAATGTACTTTTTGTGTTGTGCCCCTCATCCACTGGGTTTGGGCGTTTTTCAGTGTCACTTTCTAGACGGCTAGAGTTGGGAAAAGGTTTTCATCACTGAAGCAATATCTGAGAAAGTGACGCTTCTAGCTTTCAGATTTTCAATCTCTTTCATGTTGTTCCAGTGTCAAAAAAGACAACAACCCCCCCCTGCCCGCTTTATCCATTTGCGATCCTGGACTTCATATGTTTCTGGCTCTGGATGTTGTTTGGGTCTTAAGCCTTTAGTTTTTTTTGTGGTGTATGGGAGACCCGACAAGCTTAGCTAGGAAGTAGAGTATAGTTGATGGATTGTATGTGTTGAAGCTCCCAGTCTCCAATTTGCTTGGACTTCTCAGCTCCATCTAGAAGTTTGTAGCAGCTCTGTATCTCAAAAAGCCAGTTTCCATGTTTTTGCCTGTCTTTGCCGGGACTGGTTTTTTGGTTCCTCTTTGTGCCTTGCCTTTCCCCAGATGAGCGCATATGGATCGTTCCCTTTTTTATTCCCAGCCTTGTCAGATTTCATCGTTTTACTAGGTGTGCTTATGGTGGAGGGAGTGTTGGTAAGAGACACCTCCACTCCAAAACAGTGTTGTAAAACAAGGATGGGTAGGAGGTTGATAGAGATCTATTGAACCATCTCTGAGCCATTAGTAAAGAATTCTGACTTCTAACAACATCCCTATGTTCAAAATTACAACTCAAAAGTGAAGAAAGTTTAGAGAAACTAGGAGTGCCTTTTTCTTTGGGAGGACTGTAAGCGCTGTTTAATTCCTGGATTTGTTAATCACTATAATTCTTGGACTCAGAAGTCCTGAATTTCAAGTGTTAAGTCTTTTAGTGGATTTTGGAATGCAGTTGAGGGTGTGTGAATTGGGCAGACCAAAATGAATAGCACCCACTTGATGTGTGCTCCCACCCAATATAATATGTAGACCTCTATTGAAACCCAATGTTGCTAGTCACACGTTGTGAAAGGCAAGGTAGGGCGTAGCATCTATGGATCCAGGAACCTTTGGACTTGGGTTCAAGTGACATGCTTGTCATTGCTTCTCCTTTGAGCAAACTCAACAGGATTATTATAGCATAGAGCAGGAAGAGATTTGCTTAAGGAAGGACGAAATGGAGGGGGGAAAAGAGAAAAAGATTAAGCAGAGTTTTGTCCTGCATGTTACAGTTTTAAGCAAAGCCAGCTGAAGTCCAAACTGATTTTTCTGATCATCTCAAACATCTTTATTGTGCCTCTCTGCTGACAGTGACCAAGGTCTAATGACAAGCTAAACAATGCAAATGTAGGAGTATACAACCAGGAAATATTGGCTAAATTGTAACTTCTGTCTTCAAAGGATGCCATCTTTGAAATTCCACAGATCTCTTTAGGCACAGCCAGAACTGACAAAGCAACATTTTCTGTGCATCCCAAGGTTTGCATAGCATTGTAAGAGTGGCACTTTAATGCTGTCATTGCATGCCGTTGCATTTTGACTGTACCTACAGTGTCTTAAATCCTCTGAAACAACCAATGTGTCCAGTCAATACTAACTCATT
Organism: Sceloporus undulatus; assembly: GCF_019175285.1. Taxonomy (NCBI): domain Eukaryota; kingdom Metazoa; phylum Chordata; class Lepidosauria; order Squamata; family Phrynosomatidae; genus Sceloporus; species Sceloporus undulatus. The sequence goes on from NC_056528.1 coordinate 27,854,336, forward strand.
TTGCTTCTAGCCTCTTTCACTTATTTGCTTTTTAACCCCTCCAAAAAGGGACTGGGAGAGTGATTCAGGAGATAAATGAGAAGAGCTTCTCCTAGTTTTTCTCCTTGATCACAAAAACTTTCCAAGCTGGCGTTTAGCTTTGGATGAAAAAGACAGTCAAATGGATGGGTTGACTCCAACCTGTGAGATCTGACTACCCTTTTCAGCTGCAGTTGAAACTTTTGATCGCTTTGGTATCTCAGGTTTCACCTACCTGTCTGTGAGGTCGAAAGAATTGGAACTCCTAAGGCAAATCTGTTATGAGGTTTTCTTCGCAAGATTTGTTCAGAGGACATTGTCATTGCCTTCCCCTGAGGCTGAGAGAGTGTGACTTGCCCAAACTCACCCAGTTAGGTTCCCTGGCCAAGTGGGGAATCGAACCCTGCTCTCCAGAGCCATAGTCCAACAACAACAGCAACAAAAACCCACTACACACCATGCTAGCTCAAGCTACAGCGTGCTTTTCAAAAGCGCATCTCCATCTTTGCTGTGAACCATCAAGTTGTGGGAGTTGTTTAAGATGGACATATTTATTACAGCAAGAGATTTTGCTGGTTAGAATCTACTTCATGAGATGTAATTACATATAGATACACAGAGGGATGTAGATCAGGAAGTCAGTACAGAATCAGATGAGGCAAGTTAACAGTAGATGCTGCTCACTTTAGTATTAATAGAGAATTTAAAGCCAGAGGGAATCTTTTTTCTTTAATTTTGACTTAAAATGGTGTTTTTTGGCCTGCTTCTTGTACTGAGATCTGCAAGCACTAAAGTTTGCAAGAACTTGAATGATTTTGCGGCACAAGGCAGCAGCAACAAACTTAGCTTAGGCAGCTATTTAAAAAGTCATTGGATAAATTTGTGGCTGATCTTTTCTAAAAATAACTGTTCCTTGTGACTGCAAGATAGGACCTCCAGTTCCAGAGAGAGTCTACCTTGGAGGACTGAAGTGGAGGAATAGATGAAAGGAGGGAATCATGGCTGACTTTGTACTCCCCATGGAAAGCTTCCAGAGGTATCTGGCTGCCCTTGGAAACAGCATGCTGGGTTATTATTAGTATGATTATTAACTAGTGGGACCTGCAGCAAAATGTTGTGACATCAAGGGTCCCTATTTATTTGAGCTGATTTGTTTTGTGTTTCTTCATAAAGTGTAAGATTCTACCTTTCATCCAAAGACTTCAACATGGTATATAGGGCTTTCCTTCCTTCCCCATGTTAATGCTCACAACAGCCCATTGAGGTGGGCTAGAATAATAAAGAAGGATGGTTGGTTCAATGGGATCCAGTGAGTTTCATATCTGAGAGGGGATTAGCACCTCAATCCCTTAAATCCCAGTCCAACTCCCAATCACTATACCATGCAAGCTTTTAGTTCTTGCCAGCCATATCCTTTTCTGACACACTTCATTCCATCTTTCCTTTACACACTCCTGTTTTCTGTCCCTGATCAACAATGTCCCATTGATTTTGGAATTATCGCCCTCTCTTTAAATTTTCTTTCAGAGGATGTTTCTACAAACCTAACTTCCCACTCATCGTGTCTTTTTTCCCCTGTGTCGAGAATTGTTCTTACTTCACAAGTGTCTAGCTTCAGAGACTCACATTGCGGTTAGTGCAAAATAGGATTTACAGAACACCATGCGTGTTCATGATGTGTTCCAGTAACATAGTCTCTGTCCAAAGGGTTTACGCTGTAGAAATATTCTGAAATCTGCGCACGGACGTCACAACTTTTCAGATCCACACTTTTCCTCTGCCTTTTTATACTGCTTTTTGTCTCACGGAAGAGAGCTGTCAATTTCAAAAGCTTGCACCTTTTTTGTGTCTTGATTGGCTTTAATAAAAGGGCCGCAACATGGATTTTTGGAATTTCGTTTTGGGGCTGACGTTGTTACCTTTTTTTATTTCTAAAGGTGTAATAACTAGAGAAATATTCACAAGGAATGGAAGCAAATTGAGGCAGAAGTAGGCAATAAATTCAGTCTATATTCTGATCTAGTTTCTCATAGTGGTGTTTGCATGGAGTAATATGGCCCCTGATTCAGCCATGGCACTACGGATGGATACATCCCCTAGTCTTTGCGTTTGGTACAACTTGCCGATTCACATATGAGACATACGCAGTGCAGGGGTAGTTGATGAAATCATAGAGCTGGGAGAGACCGCCAGGGCTATCTAGTCAAACCCTTTGCTATGCAGGAATACACAACACTCCCAAAAGAAGGCGAGTCCACCCTCCTCCAAGGCAATCCATGCCACTGTCAGGCAGTTCTTACAGTCAAGTTCTTCTTCAATTTAGGTGGAATGTCATTTATTGTAATTTGAAACTCTTGGTACATGTCTTAGTCTTTGGATCAGCAGAGGGCTTATTATATTGACAGGAAAAAAGACAAGACAGGCCAGCAGTATGCAGTGACGTGACACAAAAGGGAAAGGGGATGAGGAGGGAAGAGGAAACCTAGACACTCAGGGTTGGATTTTAAAAATGTTATAAGGTCCATGTCATGCCATGAACCTTCTCTAACCAGTTTTAAAACTATAGCTAAAGACTATATTGTTCAAGGAAGCGTTTCCAGGTAGTGTGTGACTGTTTTTGTTTGACATCTGATATTTGACCTGATGTCTGTTATTTGATATTTTATTTTATTCTAGCTTGTATTACTGTCTACTGTTATATGCATTTGCTATTTTTTAGATTGTACGCCACTGGCAGGTTTTATTATTCTTGTCGATTTTATCCATTCTATGTACAGCGCTGTGCACATTTACAGCACTTTATAAATAAAATGTAATAATAATAATAAGGTAATTGACATAGTGCTTTCCTTCTCATGGTACCCCCTGTTTTCACTGTTTCTGGCAAATAGGGAGAATCTCTCGATTTTAGTTCCCACTAAAGTGGCTGAAAGCCCTTCTTTTTCTACATCATACAGGTGATAAGGTATTATTGTTACTTCCATAGCCTGTCTAATCTAGTGAGATTGAGGCAGTGATGTACATGGCTCTTCCCCCCCTCGCCATTTTAATCCTCAGAGTTACAACTCTGTTAGGTAGGTGAGGCTTAGTGAGAATGGATGACTGGCCCAGGGTTACCCAAAGGGTTTTAGAGGTGAGTGGAGAATTCAAAACGTACCTTTCATAGGGAGTGGTCTTGAAACCACCACGCCCTATGAGGAATGTCTCGGGGAGCTAGATATGTTTAGCCTGGGGAAGAGAAAATTAAGAGGTGACATGATAGCCACATTTAAGTATTTGATGGGATGGCGTATTGAAGATGGAGCAAACTTGTTTTCTGCTGCTCTAGAGAATAGAACCCAGCTCAAGAGATTGAAGCTACAAGAAAAGAGATTCCACCTCAGTATTAGGAAGAACTTCCCAATGATAAGAACTGGGACTAAGCTGTTCCCCCCATTTTCCAGTCCCTGGTGTTCAGTCATCTAAGGTACATTGTCTTTATGCTTGCAGGATCCATTAAGCTCTTGTGATAGACAGCCAAAAAGAAGAATTCTGCTAACTTAGACCATTTAACCCAGTATTCTAAGCACTGTAACAGCGGCCAGCCCACAGGGTTGGTGTGAAATTAGCAATCCTTTCACCTTGATTCCTTCTTTTCCCCTTAACATCTGATATTCATTGATACACTATTTGAGTAAACGGAGGCTCCATGTTTTACCCCTTAAGACTGATGAAAGTTTCGTCAGGCTTTTCAGTTCCCTCTGCGAAATTCAGAGCTTAAGAAATTTGTTTTTTCTGACTCCGACTCCCAGAATCCCTTAGACACTTACTGAGAACTGCATGTCCCCAAAGTAACAATTCTAGATCCTGGAGAAATTCTGCCTAATCTCTCCGTAATGTCTTCTGCATCCACTTTGTCTTGCGCTAAAGAGTTCTGTAGTGTATCCCTGCTGGTATATTATGCTTTGGAAAGATAGACAAGACGTGAATAAACTGTAAGCTTCAGTTGAAAGGGGCAAAGTGACCTCTTGGTGAAGCCATCCTTGTATGAGGTGGGCTCATTCCTGAGCATGGAAAAGTTACTTTCACAACCTCATTCTACTGGTTCCCACATGCTGTTCTGTTTACAGTCCAGCTGCTGTGATAGACAGGGATCCTGTTCGGTGACAGAATCCCTGCTTTGGGGATATAGGGTCCCCGGTTCAACCTCTGACATCTCCAGTATAAGAGACATGCGGTTTTAATGTGAAAAGACCCTTCACTGGCCGAGAAACTGTTAGTCAGAAAAGACAATATTGAGTTAGATTAGAGGTGGGCAAAAAGTGGCCTATGGACCAGTCTCCCAAAGCCCCAGTTTTAAAAAATGAAATGAGTTTTTGGGCAGAAAGCCCCGTAAACATGTGAAAACACCCCCCCCCATCCCTGCAAGCACATCCAAATATTTTCCTATGTAATGTAATGATGTAATGACCACTTTCTATCTTCCTGTTTTAAACCAGAACCACAAGGGCTAGAAACATGGTTTACTTTGAAGGAGAAGACCAGTGCCCCGTGACAGAGTCCCAGAGCTGCATGCAGAAATGGTTGAAGGTTCAAACCCCCCATGCATCTTCAGTCTGAATAATTAGGTTGCAAGTGGTAGTGTGGCTAGTGGTTTGGTTGTGGTTAGGTAGCATGGCTAGTGGCTTGAGCGTTGGACTGCGATTTTGGAGACCAGCGTTCAAATCTCTTCTCTGCCATGGAAAAGACACTCTTGGCCTCAGAGGACGGCAATGGCAGATCCCCCGCGAAGAACCTTGCCAAAGAAAAAAATCCCTATGATAAGTTCACCTTGGAGTCCCATAATGCACAACAAATGGGGAAAAGACCCTCCTGCATCAGGAACCCTGGAAAGCTCCTGCCAGTCAGAGTGAACAGGTACTGGTCGTGGTGGACAAATTGTCTAGACTTGGCAGAGGAACCAGCTTCCTGCGTTTGTCTCTGAAAGCATGGCAGGGCTTTCCATAACCTTCCCCCAAGCATTTGGTTGGAAACCAGGGAGTCTGAGAGTTAAGGGCTTGGCACAAACATCCTGGCACCCACAAGTAGGAGGAGAATACCAGGCAAAGGGATCTGTGTACGGGAATGGGCATACCTTGCAGGGTTCTCTGTGTCCCTCAGTTTTGAAGTCAAAGACATTTTCTTTCCCCCCATCCCTCTGTACCTGGGCAATTCCTCCCTACCTTCTACCTTTGTTTCTGGGCATTCATGTGGGATGTTCTATTTTGATTTTGATTTATTTATGGTATTTATACCCTGCTCTTCAGCCCTAAAAGCCATGTTGCCCAGCGTGAAAGAGCGCAAGCTGTATTTGTCATTTCTCCGTCTTCTTACAGTGGCTGCCCTTCTTACAGGGGTTTCCTTTCAGCTGCCTCTTCCTCTCAGCCTCAAATATTGCAACAGGAATTCTGGCCCGCCTTGCCTTACTGTTGTCTGCAGGCCTGAGAACATGTTGTCCTCCCAGATTGCCGGTCTGACATGTGGTTTTATTTTGTGCCATCTCATTTTTTTGCTTATCTGATTGGTTTTATTGCCTTTATTGCCACTGAGTGTTTTTAAAGTTTCATGCTTGGGTGGTTTTGACAGTGCAGTGAAATAAACAGATAAACCATGTTCCATGTGAAGAAATGCAACGCCCTGCTTGGTTAGTCATGCTGGTTAGTACTAATTAATTATGTCAATTAAGAATACCTAAAGACCCAATTAAAGCTGTCAGCTCCAGATTGGCAACCTCTGATTAAACCAACCACAATGCTGCCAAAGTGTGTGGTAGCATCTTTAAGAAAGGTTAGTGGAATGAGGTGAGGAGAAAACTGAGGCTGCATTTACACTGCAGGATTAATGCAGTTTGATGGCACTTTAACTATCATGGCTCCATCCTACAGAATCCTGGGACTTGTGGTTTCTTGTGGCTCTCAGACAGAGAAGGCTAAGCATCTCGTAAAACTGCAAATACCAGAATTCCATACCATGGTAGTTAAAGTGGTGTCCAATTGCTTTAAGTATGCAGTGCAGATGCAGGCTAGGACTTACCAGCTCTTGTATGTGTATGTGAGTCACAGCTGTAGACTTCCCTCCTGAAAAGTAGCCTATTAATTGCTTTTGGGTAAAATACATTATTCATATTCAAAAAACGTTGCATCCAAACACCAGCTGAATGAAACTACGTGTGAAAGGGATCTAGGAGTCCAAGTAGACCATAAGTTGAACATGAGTCAACAGTGTGATGCGGCCAATGCGATTTTAGGCTGCATCAATAGAAGTATAGTGTCTAGATCAAGGGAAGTAATAGTGCCACTCTATTCTGCTCTAGACAGGCCCCACCTGGAATACTGTGTCCAGTTCTGGGCACCACAATTAAAAAAGGACATTGAGAAACTGGAGCATGTCCAAAGGAGGGCAACTAAAATGGTGAAGGGTCTGGAAACCATGTCCTATGAGGAACGACTTAAGGAGATGGGGATGTTTAGCCTGGAGAAAAGAAGGTTAAGAGGTGATATGAAAGCGTTGTTTAAATATTTGAAGGGATGTCATATTGAGGAGGGAACAAGCTTGTTTTCTGCTGCTCCAGAGACTAGGACCCGGAACAATGGATGCAAGCTGCAGGAAAAGAGATTCCACCTCAACATTAGGAGGAATTTCCTGACAGTAAGGGCGGTTCGAAAGTGGAACTCACTCCCTCAAAGTGTAGTACAGTGCTACCCCGGGATACGAATGCTCCGCCTTACGAAATTTCCGGGATACGAAAAAAATCCATTTAAAAAAACTGTTCCGGGTTACGAAGGTT
>NC_056528.1:27861258-27923179 GCF_019175285.1 Sceloporus undulatus
TTTTGGTGCTTTTCGGCGCTATTTCACACGAAATCGCGGCTTTTCCCCATTAGCGCCTATGGGTTTTTCGGCTTGCGAAGTATTTCGGGTTACGAAAGCGGCGGCGGAACGAATTAATTTCGTAACCCGGGGTACCGCTGTAGAGTCTCCTTCCTTAGAGATCTTCAAACAGAGACTGGATGGCTATCTGTTGGGGATGCTTTGATTGTGATTTCCTGGATGGCCCTTGTGGTCTCTTCCAACTCTACGATTCTATGATTCTATGATTTGGAGGCAAAGCGAACTCAAATAGGAGGTGAATGGATGACCTGGGAGAGCTGCATCAGACATCATTAACATCATCATTATTGATTTCACAGTCTAAAGGTTTACTGATGGGAGTTTTAGACCATTGTTTCAGATTCTAGACTTTGTAATGTGACACATTCCAAGTACATGATACTTTGCTGGAAGGAAGCAGCTGTGTTCCTGGGCATCACTAAATTGGGTACCAGAAGCAGAAAAACCACAGAAAGAATAGGGATAGGTCCCTACGTCACACAAAAAAAGGAAGCTGAGCTCAACATGTCTCAGTAAACATTTTATTCAAGCTAACAGTATGCACACAGCACTTGAAAGCATCTTCCAAAATGCATCCAAGGGTGATTTCTCCTCTTACCGATTTCCAGTTTTCTTATGATTCCCATTTCACTGGACAAACCTACCAGTCTGAGCTTTGCTTAACATGCTGAAGGGGAATTGGCGAGGCAGGCTTCTTTTCTAACTCCCCTTTTCTCTCTGGCTTGCTGTTCACACATGCTGAATAGTTAGCTTCCCTTTAACTTTCCTGTTTTAGGCAGCCACACACGGCTACAGTTGGGTTGGCTGGAGCAGAAATACATTCATTCCCAGCTCAAGTGTTATTGCATTGTTTACTGCAGAAAATCTGCATTCCTCCAGTCCTCTTTCACCATACTCCCAAAGCCAATGTTGCTAAAAATATAGGAAACAGTGTGGCGCACTGGTTTGAGTGTCGGATTATGACTCTGGAGACTAGGGTTCAATTCTCTGCTTGGCCATGAAACCCAGTGGCTGACTTGGGACAAGTCACACTCTCTCAGCCTCAGGGGAGGCAATGGCAAACCTCCTTTGATTAACCTTGCCAAGAAAACTCCCTTAGGGTGGCCATAAGTCAGAAATGACTTGAAGACACAATACAACAACAACAATAATGAAAGGGGGGCTGGGGGGCTGTAAAAGGACTTTGTAAAAAGGAGTTTCTTTGCCAAAGGCTTTGTTAACTGAGGTATGTCTCACACTCTCAGCCTCGAGGATGGCAATGGCAAACTGCCTCTGAACACTCTTGCCAAGTAAAATCCATAATAGCTTTGTCTTAGGGTGCCATTAAGTTGGAAATGACTTAAAGGTACACAACAACACCTGTTTTTATGTATATATTTTTCTACCCTTTTCCAGGTTGGGATTCAAGGTGGCATCTAACCGTTGAAACAAAATTTAAAACAGTTGAAACATAAACCATTTAAAAAGTCAAATTTTAAAAAATCCAGAACACACCCTTTTCTCTTTTAAAAAGTGTCACTTTTTGTAGTTGTTGCAATCCGATTTCGGATTATTGCATCAGATACTTTGTTGGTCTCTTTTGAACTGCTACGAAAGCACCTCTTCCTACCGGAACCACAATTGTTTTAACAACAACAACAACAACCAAAAAGATCACCAACTGCATCATCATTTATATCTGGCCTTTCCCCCTCAAAACTGAATCTCAAGGCATTTTACTAATGGACAAATGTTCTAATCCAGGATAGCATGGCTTCTTATTTTAAACCAGCCATTCACAACCATGAGGACTGGAACCTTATTTTATTTTGAGCAGAATAATAGATCAGAGACAGAGCATCTGCTTTGCATGCAAATGGGCCAAATCTCAGTTCTCCGCATTTCTAGTTAGAGAAATCTTAGCAAGTTGCAAATGAAATTGGGAAGAGGGGCTGGAGAGTTGCTTCCAGTCAGTGTAGATAATACTGGATAGAAGGAGGGGGGAAATGGTAGCTGTTTCTGCTTCCTTGGAGACAGACCTTTGCTTAGCAGGTAGAGCATCCACTTTGCGCTCGGTTCATATATATACCCATGTCTCCAGTTTTAAAATAAAGATGTTTGCCTGCAGGGATGGAGAAAGCCCTGGAAGGCAGGAGGAGAAGATTGCCTTCAAGTTGTTTCTGACTTATGGCACTCTAAGGTAACCCTATCATGGGGTTTTCTTGGTACGCTTCATCAGACAGGGTTTTCAGTTGCCTTCCTCTGAGGCTGAGAGAGTTTGACTTATCCAGTGGGTTCCATGGCCAAGCAAGAATTGAACCCTGGGCTCCAGAGCCTTCGTCAATGCTCAGACCACTACACCACATTGGGTCTCAAAGGGTGCTATAATATTACATATATTGGGGTCAGTAGACCTGTAACTTCTGGAATCTTCTTAATCTCCCCATCCCCCCAAGTTGGGGAAAAGTTACTTTTTGGGAGACTACAATCCATAGGATCTCTCAAAGAGCATTGGGCAGATTCTGGAAGTCCATGCAATGACCTTTCATCTTCACCATGTGAATCATTTGGCTACTTAGAGTGGTAGAACATTAAATATATTTACTGAAGTATAAAATATAAATATAAGATGGTATACAGTATAATATTTAGCATATATTGTTACAGCATTGTAATTTTGAAGCTGGAGTTGGTGCATTTCTACCAACTCTTGGTGGTGATGCTGTGTGCCTTCAAGTTGTTTCCAAGTTATGGCAACCCTAAGGTGAACCTATCATGGGGCTTTTTTGGCAAGTTCCTTCCGATGGGGGTTTGCCATTGCCATCCTCTGAGGCTGAAAATGTGTGACTTGCCCAGCGTCACTTGACTCCACCCTAAATCATTTCCAGCTCCATGACTCCAGCTTCACTGACCTGCTTTCCAGAATCTATCTGTGTGTGTGTTTTTAAGAACAAAATCCCCAAATGCCAAAGTTCATCAACCAGCCATTGGGGAGCTGAGGCACAAAATGACTACCTAGTTGTTCTGTGCAGGCATGGATCGCCATTTAGAAGGGAGGACTGAGCTCCTTTGGCATGTATGTGCGAGTACAGGAATCAAACCTTCATTCCCCCGAGCTGAGATCATGGCCTTTCTGCATTTGAGAAATAAAATTGTCCCAGGCAGCAGAAGCTGAAAGGTGGCAGTAAGATGTCCAAGGAGATCTGTGTACAGTACTATGCGGTTTGCCAACAACTCTGGGATAATTGAGGACTTTGCTGCCCTTACTTATTACTGATGACGAAGGGCTCACCCGCCATTCCAGCAGCCTTTTGGCTACAGAATGTAGAAGAAGAGATGATAGCTTGTCCTTGGCTTCTGGTGGCAAAATGTCTTGGGACAGCACTGTGGCAGGAGTTGAGAGATGGGGTGGGCAGGGTCAGCCAGTAGGGCTTCTTAGTAAGAGGGAGCTTAGCACACACACCCCTCCATTGGACTACCTACCTTCCAAAGATAACCAGTTACTTTTCTCCCATAGAAGTGAATGGAAGAAAAAAATTGTTTGCTTGGGTTGCTCCGCCTGGCAGGCCTCTGGGTATGTTGGGCTTCATCTCCTATCAGCCTGATGGGAGGTAGAGTCCAGCACATCAGAATGCTTGTCTTGAAATGTTTCACAAACTACTACGTTACCGTTTGGAATAGACTTTGGATAATTTCTTTTACAGTTGTATTGCATAGCTTTATGTTTGCATAACTCCTTCCTTTGTGTGTGTGTAAAAGATAATACGCTTTTGGCCAGGCTGTTATTTGTTGTTGTTTTATTTGTCAGGAGCCAAATTGATGATGATGATATAGACCTATCTTTTGCTGTTAACAACTCATAGATATCTACAATTTTCTTTTCATTTTTTAATTACTGTTCCTTTATCCCATCCCCTTTCTCTTCAAATCCAGGATTCTGCATACCTCAATGAACTCTCTAGCAATTCCCTCTTCTCCTCCCCTGCGGACTCCCTTTCCGATATCGCTGATGCTCAGGAATTCCTGCCAGCGGATAGTCTCAGTCGTGTGCCAACCATATGGGACGTCAGCACACCGCAGCAGAACCAAATAGAGGTCAGCATGCATTTCTGTCTGTTTTTCGTTTTCTGCTCCCTCCCATCCCTCCATTTTGAACCCATGAACTGCAAAGATCCTCTCTCAGAACGTGCCTTTAAAACATTAAAAAAAAAACCAACCAAACTACAACAATTTGTCCTGAATTTGCACATTTGTATTTGCAAGAGTCTGATGAAAGAAAGAAAGAAAGAAAGAAAGAAAGCTCTTCTCCTTCTAGCTGCCAACCAAAACTGCAATCCTAATGTCAGTTTGCTCTTTCTTGAACTTTTTTGGTGTCTTGTTTTTGTGATGCCGTGGGTAATATACCACTTGATGGAGCCAACCTGTCGGGGATCAAAGATCGTGAATCCATAGCTACCTGTGGACTTGAGCAGTTGACTTTGTGGCACTCAAAAACTTCCCCTAGATTTTCTCTCCAACTTCCTGCTGGTAATTGTGACTCAGACTTCCAGGAATGAAAGAGGCTGCCCCCCCTTCTTTAAAAAAAAAAGGGGGAAATAATTACAGCATGTTTGTGCCTTGTTGGTTTTCCCATTTCACTTCTACTTCAGGAATATTCCCCTCCTCCCTCTCCCTTTTATAGCCCTGGCAAGCCGATCCCTGGCCATAAAGCCAAAGGCTTTGTCAGGGACTCTATTAATCATGACGCTGGCAATCTCTTCATTTTATTGCCTTCTTTTTCCCCAATGAAGAGGTGGTGGTTTGCTTGGAACATAACATTTCTGGGAGCTTTGATCGCACAGAGTAATTGAAAAAGGACACTATAGCCCATCATCTCATCCTCTGTCATCAGATGTATGAACTCTTATCTCCTATAGAGAGCTGTCTGGGAACATTGGCAGGCACAAGATGGTGGAGAAGGGAATGTACTAGTTCTGTGTGGGAGGTATTTCTTTTTTTGTCTGTCTTCTGAGCCATTGTTTTCAATCTTTCTGCTTCTTTTGTTTCTGCTCAGCCCTTGCCTCCTGACTTAGAGAGCCTAGAATGCTTACAGGGAATCGAGAACCATATCACCGCCACTTCACTTCTTTCAACTATTCAGGTGAGTGGATAGGGGGTTGGAAATTACAACCCTCTGGATGTCATTGGACTGCAACTCCCAGCATTCCTTGACATTGGCTGTGCTGGCCAGGGGCTGCAGAGGTCATGGTCCAAAAGTATGAAAACCTCTTTCCACAGTTTGTGCACAACAGGATCATGGAAATGCAGACCTAACCTAGTTGAATTGTTGTGGTTGAGTGTGTCACAGCTGGTCTTCCATTTTATCCTTTATTGAGAAAAAATATATACAGTTGTCCCTACTAATTGAATATACGTGAAGATGTGATCTCCACTATTTGTAATGGCGCACACACCTGGCTTATGGGACTTGAATAAGCGTGAGCCTCCATTTTGTGCTGGGGAGTCCGGAATGGATCCCCCATGAAAACAGAGGGCCAACTTTATATCAAAATTCTAATAACTATTAATCATTTATAATGGAGAACTGGGTCAGGGCATCTATCATTCTCTCTCTATATATATATGTATGTATGTATGTATGTATATTGGACTGCAGCTTCCATCAGTCCTGGGTCTCTTTGGCATTAAATTGCCTGATGATACATCTTTAACATTTCCAATTCTTTTTATCTGTTTAATTTCAGTCCCAAACTCAGGTAGAAGAGGAGGAAGAAGACGATGAAACAGAGGAGCTTGGTCATACAGAGACATACGCCGATTATGTTCCTTCCAAATGTGAGTGGCTTGCTGTTGATATTATCATGTGCCTTCAAGTCTACTCCAACTTATGGTGATCCTATCATAGAGTTTTCTTGGGAAGATTTATTCACAGCAGGTTTTCCATTACCTCCTTTTGATTGTAGTCTTCAGCTTGTTGTTGTTGTTGTTGTTGTTGTTGTTGTTGTGTGCCTTAAAGTTATTGCTGAATTATGGCGACTCTGTTAAGACTTTTCTTGGCAGAATTTATTCAGCGGGAGTTTGCCTTTGCCTTCCTCTAAGGCTGAGAAAGTGTGACTTTCCCAAGATGGTGAGCGGGGATTCAAACCCTGGTCTCCCAGTGTCCTTGTTCAACACTTAAACCACTAAATAATAATAATAATAATAATAATAATAATAATAATAATAATAATATAGTTTATTTATATACCGCTATTCCAAGGATCATAGTGGTGAACAGCAATAATAACAATACAACAGTAAAAACATCGTAAATCACAAAATACAACCCCCCATACAACATCATATACTAAAAACAGATAAAATCCATATAAAAACATCCCCATACAAGTGGCAGAATAGATGACATACACCAATTGCATAAGCCAGGGGGGAAAGTATGGTCAGCAGGCTCATGGGGGAAATGCCTGGTGGAATAAAAAAGTGTTTAGATCTCTCTTAAAACCGTCAAGGGAGGTGACTGCATGGAGCTCACAAGGGAGAGAGTTCCAGAGCTGAGGGGCCGAAACTGAAAATGCCCTCCGAGACATATTTTACCTAGTCTCTGGAACTCTTAAGAGATGTTTCCCTCCCGATCTGAGAGTGCGGGGCGGATTGTATGGGGAGAGGCGGTCCTCCAAGTACCCTGGGCCCAAGCCATTTAGGGCTTTATAGGTGATAACCAACACCTTGTATTCGGCCCGGAAGCAAATAGGCAGCCAATGGAGATCTTTTAAAACTGGTGTTATATGGCTGGCTCTGGAGCATCCAGTAACCAGCCTAGCAGCTATGTTCTGCACCAGTTGAAGCTTCCGGGTTTGGTACAAGGGTTGCCCCATGTAAAGCGCATTACAGAAATCTAAACGAGAGGTTACCAGAGCGTGTACAACGGTTTCAAGGTCCCCCCGGTCTAGGAAGGGTCGCAGTTGGCGTATCAGCCGAAGCTGATAACAGGTGCTCCTGACTGTCGCATCCACCTGAGATGTAAGGTGGAGCGACGAGTCAAGGAGCACCCCCAAACTGCGAACTGAGTCCTTCACAGGGAGTGTGACCCCATTCAGGACAGGTGGAAAAATTTCCTTACCCGGGCCAGGAGAGCCTATCACCAGTACTTCCATTTTCTCTGGATTCAGGCTGAGTCTGTTTTCCCTCATCCAGCCCATTACCGACTCCAAGCAGGCATTTAGAGGAGAGATGCCATCCTTAGTTACTGCATCAGCCGGAGACATAGAGAAGACTATTTGGGTGTCATCAGCATACTGATAACACCGCGCCCCATGTCTCCGGATGATCTCTCCCAGCGGCTTCATGTAAATGTTAAATAGCATAGGGGATAAAATCGCTCCCTGAGGGACCCCTGATGTTAGGGCCCTCTTGTCAGAGCGACAGTCCCCCAGCTCCACCATCTGGAACCGACCCGAGAAGTAGGAACGGAACCACTGCAGAGCAGTGCCCCCGATACCCAGCTATCCCAGGCGCTCCAGAAGGATACCATGCTACAGCTCTCTTAGCAGTGGTACTTAAACAGTGGCTTATGAACTGATAGTAGTCTATAAGCTCATTAGCTGCCAATCCCTGGTGAGTTTTGCGGAAAGAAACAATTGCAAAGGAATCTGTAGCACCTTTGAGACTAACTGTGTGAAAGAAGTTGTAGCATAAGCTTTCGTAGACTTGGTCTGCTTCCTTCCTTCACACAGTTAGTCTCAAAGGTACTACTAAAAAACCTTGCAGCTAGGCAGAGGAGAAGGAGAAGAGGGGGCTTTGTAGGAAGGAGCTTCTTTGTGGGAGGCTTTGTTAAGTGAGGTATGTGCTTATACAATTCATTGTTGCAGACAGCATTGTTGTGACTTGTGCTCAGTGACTTGTCCCCACTGTCCAGTTTCAGTGAGCACAAGAAGAGTTGCAGACTGCTGACTGGTTTTCCTTTGGCCAATTTCCAGGTAAACTCGGAAAGCACCATCCAGACCGAGTGGTTGAGACAAGCACCCTTTCCAGCGTCCCACCTCCAGACGTCACCTACATACTCTCCCTCCCTGAGTCCATCGCTGACAATGGGTTACTCTCCGCACTACAGCTGGAAGCGATTACTTATGCCTGCCAGGTAAGCCTGTTGCCAACTGCTAAACATCAATTGATAAAAAGAAAGAACAATCGAAATAGGAAGAGGTGTGAATCCAGGTAAAGTTTGTAGCTGAGCCTGTCAAGCAGCACCCATCACAAGTTAATAGAAAAGGGTGAGGAAACTGGCCTATGGGCCACATAATGTGGCCCCCAACGTCCTGAAGCACCTGCATTCTCTCCCCCAGGTTTGGGAAGTAAGAAATCACTCCAAACCAAGTAGTGCACTCCGAACCAAGTGGTGAAAACATGGATGGAGGCAAAAACAGTCAAACACTTTGCCTGGTTATTGGCTGGTTTTCTTTGGGATGGGGGTAGGCTGTTGGAGTTTAAGGGTGCAAATTGCCCCCCACACTCTACACAGTTCTGTGTAAAGAAGTCTTGGTAATACCTAATGGTAGCTTCATCTGTAAAACTGATCAGGTCAAATCTAGGGGGGAAATCAAGAAGAAATACATTAGTAACCAGGACTGTGGAGTTGGTATACCAAACCTTTGACTCCAGCTTCTCTGATTTTTCTCCTCTATCCAACTCTTTCATAAATGGCAAAAGTACATTAATAAGTACACCTGTCCCTTCATATTTGCTAGGGTTAGGGGCACAAGATCCCCATGAATATGGAAAAACTGCAAATAACAAAAACACCATGTTTATATCTGAGAGGACAACTCTAGGAATATCTAGGTCCTCCAGTGCAACTCTGTGTCAACGTCCAACAGACCCTGACCATAGAATTGCACTAGCGGAGCTACAAAGGCCTAGTAGAGTATTCTCTCTAGGAATCTCTAGGTCTTTCAGTGCAACTTTTAGTTACAGTTGACCATAGAGTTGCACTGGAGGCCCTAGCTATTCCTGGAGAGAACATATTAATCAAATCCGTGAATAATCAGATCCACAAATATCAAAGCTGCAAATATGGAGGGATGAGTGTAATGCCAAATATACTGTGGTAGAATGGTAGCACAAGGCATTTCATCCCTGCTGCATGAATCATTAGGCCACTTAGATTGATGGAACATAAAATATATCTATTTGATGACAATATCTAAACAAGAAAATGTTCCTAAATTCCTGCAAAAGTAAATATACAACAAATTAGTCATTTAATACTTTTTTAAAAGGTAAAGTATATATATATATAATGATAGATTTACCATATATTGTTTTAATATTATACGTTTTCATTTTGAAGTTGGAGTTGGTATATTTCTACTGATTCCAACCCAAATGGCTTCTGACTTCACAGCCCTGGCACTTAGAATGGTAGGATTTGAGCAATGGAAGGGAACCAATTTATTTGATTTAGGCCCTGCCTTTCTTCCAAAACTGTGTCTCAAGATGGCTCACAACTACAGCAACCACCTATTAAAAGCACCTTCCTCTGTCCCAATTGCCAAAAAGCCTACCTGAAATGAAATGCTCTTTACATGGCAGTGGAAGGACTGCAGTACAGGGAGAAAGGGTGCCAATCTAGCCTCCTGATGCAGGGAGTTCCTCCAGCTGGGAGCAGCCACTGAGAAGGCCTTGGAAATTCGAGATACTATTTAGTCCAACCCTATGTTTAGTGCAGGGGTTTGCAACTATTGCATTCCTGTAACAATGTCTGCTGCCTGCCTGCCTGTCTTCTAAACAATACACCTCCCATCCAGTAGATGTTCTTGATCTTTCTCTGTGGCCTGCACACTCAGCTCTTGCAAACTGAAGGAAGGCTAAGATGGGAAGGTAAATAATCCTAGGAAAAGAACAAGCCTCCTTGGAATGGTTGCTCTTTCCCTACTCACCTAATTGCTGCTTCCTTTATGTTTTTGGATTTCCAGCAACATGAAGTTTTACTCCCAAATGGTCAAAGAGCCGGCTTTCTCATCGGGGATGGTGCTGGGGTTGGGAAAGGCCGGACAGTTGCAGGGATCATCTTTGAAAACTATCTGAAGGGAAGGAAGAAAGCCCTGTGGTGAGTTTGATGTTACTGTTGTTTCTGTGGGCCTTCAGGTTTACCCCCAACCAATGGTGACCATATCCCAGGATTTTCTTGGCCCAAGGAAGCTTGCCATTGCTTTCCTCTGAGAATGAGAGAGTGTGACTTGGCTGAGGTCATCTATTGAGTTTCCATGGCCATGTGGATAATCAAACCCTGGTCTTCTGGAATCCTAGTCCCAACACTAGACCACACTGACTCACACTACTTCTTGTTAAAATGGCAAATTGGTGCCTCATTTTTTTTCTTCTTGGTGGAATCAATCCACCTGTAATCTGGTCTTCCCCTTTTCATGCTGTTTCCCACATTTCCATACATTGTACAGCTTCAGAATTTACATTCACCTCTGATCGTATCAGCAGCTGAACTTGCTTTTGGCTTGAGTCATTAGACACAATGCCACTCATACTTATCTACCACTCTTCTCCAGTAGCTCATTGAGTGCCTTCTTACATGGATGTCTCATCTTCCAGTACAATTCTAGATTGTCTCATCATAGGGTTTTTATAGTAAAAGATCTTCAGAAGTGGTTTACCAGTGCCCCCTTCTGCACCCTACTAGTTCCTTGAGAATTAGTGATAATGCCACTGCTGTTATATATGAGAGATCCTTCATCTATTTTATTGATTGTAATGCCTGGCACATTTTCATCTTGAGAGTTTCTTCAGAGGACTACTTAGAACCAGACTTCAGACATTTCTGAATCGGAATTCCTCCAGCTTGAAAACTGTTTTTATTTATCCAGTAAATGGTTTAGGAGTCACTGGACCACAAATCTCAGATTCAGACTTTTCTGCTAATCATCTGTTGAGCATCTTTAGACAAGTCTAACATGACACCTAACATGATGCCTGCTGGAAGGAAGGCATAGTGGTTGTTCCCCATTCGTAGCCAGTAGCACCTTAGAATCTTCCTTTTGCCTTACTGTAGTTCTGTGGCAGAGCATGTACTTTTCCTGTCAAAGGTTCTGGGTTCTATCCCTCCCCCCCCCCCCCCCCCCAGTTTTTCAAAACCTGGTCAGGGATCAAGTGATAGGAAAGAGCCTTTGTGCTCTCCTGCAGACCTTGGGGAGCTGCTGAGTAGACACTGTTGGTCTAGAATAGATGGAAAAATGTCTGATTTGGTTTAAGGTGGGCATGGGCCATGGTCTGTGACAAAGCAACCCTGCTGTCAGTTAGAGTGGACACTGCTGGTCTAGGGTAAATTAATAAGTAGGTCTTGTTTAGTTTAAGGTAAACACAAGTCATATCTCCATGAAACGGAGGCCCTGGATAGCTGCTGCCAGTCACTTCCAAGAAATCTGGCTGGGATAGTCTTGAGTTATCTATGTTTAAATCCCTGTGGGTTTTTGTCCACTCTTTAGGTTCAGCGCCTCAAATGATCTCAGATATGATGCTGAGAGGGACCTTAAGGATATTGATGCACCCAACATTCCTGTCCACGCTTTAAACAAGGTATGGGATTCCCCCCCCCCCCCCCCCCGGCCCATTTCTCTGATTTAAAGCATAACCAGACACGAAGGTGGGACAGGCAAGGAAAAAATAGATTGGTGACCTACAAGGTAGTAGTTCTGCTTCTGCCAGATGTGAGGACTGAACCATGAAGGAGGGTCAAATTCTGCTTAATGTCCTTTGCAGGACAAAGGACAAACCCTTTTAAACCAAGGTGGCCCTTGAAATGATGTTGGACTGCAACTCACAGCATTCCTAAACTGTGTTGGTTAGGGCTGGTGGGAGCTGTAGTTCAACAGCATCAGAAGGGCTCTATATGGCCCAACCTTGCTTTAAAATGAACAGTTTTCTTTATAGCAGGCTGAAAGATGTGCATGCAATCCACAAGCCTTTGGTCATCTATATCATGGATGTGGAAGGTGTCTAGGGGCCAATTTTCAGCCCCCAGGACTCTTCACAGGCTACACTAGGCCTGAAAACAAGCATACATTTTTATCAAAACCATAAGTAATTGGAGCTCCATTTCTAGTTATGCTTTTTAAGCCGAGAAGAGGGGAACAAATGCTTTCTTTGTTTATTGAAATCAAGGATGTAAATCTCTACTGTCCTGCACCCTTTCACACTTCACAACTACAGCACTATGATTCCACTTAAACTGCCATGGCTACATCCTATGGATTCCTGGGACTTTTCATTTGCCTGAGAAGTCCAAATGCCCCTTCCTAAACTGCAAACCCAGGAATCTGTAGAATGTTGCCATCCCTGTCAAAGTGGAATCAGTGCTACAACTGTAGGAGCCTTAGTAGTGCAGTGGTTAAATGCCTGTACTGCAGCCACTCGCTCACAAACCACAAAGTTGGGAGTTCAGTACCAGCCAGGGACTCAGGGTTGACTCAGCCTGACATCCTTCTAAGGTTGCTAAAATGAGTAGCCAGCTTGTTGGGGGCAATTAGCTTACACATTGTAAACTGCTTAAGTACACCGAAAAGTGGTATAGAACTATACTTGCTATTGCTATTGCTAACTGTATAGTGTGAAAGGACCACTGTCATTGTTTTCACCTGAAAGATTTCCCCTAACCTGTGTCCTGCCTCATTTCTTCTTCCTCAAACAGATTAAATATGGTGACACAGCTACCTCAGAAGGAGTTTTATTTGCCACTTACTCCGCCCTGATTGGTGAAAGCCAAGCCGGTGGCCAGCACAGAACCAGGTTGAAACAGATTCTGGATTGGTGCAAGGAGGATTTTGACGGTGTTGTATCCTAAGAGAAATAAAACGGACTTTGTGTTCATGGAACAGTCTGGCTTCACAAAATAATGGAATATTTGGGGCTTCTCATTGAGGCTCAGATGTTTTTCTCCGCATCACTCTGGTGCCAAAAATAAGTTAAAATTTTCAGCTGCAGAGTATGGCTTTCTCCAGCTTGCAGCACTTTAAAAAAACCCATCAACAAGTTCCCAGTCCTTAAGGTTGCAGATATATGTTTCAGTTAGCCAGAGGAGGCCTGAAAACCTTAAAATGGAGATGCCCAAGACATTTCCCTACACAAAGGAATCTTCAGAATGTGGCCAAGTGGGTGGAAAGAAACAAGATATTGGCAAAATTGAACTAGAAATTCAGAATTCCCCAGCCAATAAGGGTAGTGATATTGCTGGCTGGGGGATTCTGGGAATTGTAATTCAGAAAGAAAGAGTAATATTTCCTGTTTCTGAAAAGAGCACCTCTGAGGTTTCTTCCTTTTGAGATAAATTTCCACGTTTGTTTGTCATGTTTCCAAGTTTAATTTTTAAAAGACGTTTCCTAAAGGCATTATTTTCTTGAAATTGTTTCCTCCACCCTAACATCTTCCCATATTATTTTGCAAGCCACCTGTGGCTTCTAGCATCTGGTCTTTTGGGGCATACCCACAAAATGCCTTACAAACCTCTACACCTCGTGCCTGGCTTTATGATCTCAATCTGTCTAACCATGTGTGAGTATTTCTCTCTTTTCACTTTTGAGACTTCTCTCCTTAACATTTTGTGACTTGCCCAGATTGTGTTCGATGAATGCCACAAAGCCAAAAATGCCAGCTCCACCAAAATGGGTAAAGCAGTATTAGACCTTCAGAATAAGCTGCCTCGCGCCAGGGTCGTCTATGCCAGTGCCACAGGTGAGGTTTTTGGTATGCCACTTGGTAGCACACAATTACCAAAAAAGATCAAAACACTTGTCTAGTTTAGTGTTGCCAGGTTTTCAAAACATCGATAAGGGACATCTGAAATTAATGACACTCAGGGTTGACAGTCATAAATTAAAAACTGTCTTAGTGTGGTAGGGACAGTTCAGATAAATCTTCTGCCATCTTACCTTTTCACATGATTTTAAAATGTTCCAGTTTCTCTCCTCCCACTTTCCTCTTTTGGCCTTTTTAAATTCTCTCAATTTGCTTAATGAGCTGTTAGTCTGTTTAAATAATTATGTTTTAGTCAATTATTAATTGTTTAAGCTGATTGGAAAAGCGTGATACCAACCAGGTTTTATTAGCCCCAGCCTGCATCTCCTGCTGTTTTTATCTCCGACAGGTGCCTCTGAGCCAAAGAACATGATCTACATGAGCCGGCTAGGGATCTGGGGAGATGGCACTCCCTTTCGGTCATTTGATGAATTCTTGCATGCCATCGAAAAACGGTATGTTTGAGAAAGAAACAGCTGAGTCTCTTGCTTTAATTTACTTTTCTTTCGCTCTACAGAGAGAGGTGCTGCCAATCTGAGGACACAGCTTAATATAAGACAAGTTCCTCTTTAAACCAACCATGAGGACTGGAACCTTAGAAATACATTACATACCCTTCAACTGTCCTAATTTGCCTGGGACAGTCTTGATTAATCCTCTGGTGTCCCACATTTTCATCTGCTTTTAAAATGTCCCAGTTTCTCTCTCCTTCCCCCTTTGTCTTCAGTTTACTTCAATTGCTATCAGTGGAGCTCAAAGTGCAACAGTAGGTTTTACCTAGTAAATTAAGCAGAGGGAAGAGAAAAGGAGGGGGCAGAATGTTTCCTTCCTAAGCTGGTTGAGGCAAATTAAACCGTTGCAGCCTCTCTTCGCTTGCATGTTTTTTCACATTAATAACTATTGCCATCTTGACTACCCTCTGAGGTTGCATGATCATACACACCTAGTTTTCTTCTGTGAAATATTGGAGGTTATGATATTGGAAGCTGCCTTATATTGAGTCAGACCCTTAGTCAACCTAGCCCAGTGTTGTCAACTTTGACTGGTGGTAGTCTTTGCTTTTTATGGTTTAAGGCAGGATTCTTCCCAAGCCACATGTAGAGCAATACCAGGAATTGGCTCAACTCCAGGAACATAAGAAACTGCCATATACTAAATCAGATCACACACACACACACACACACACACATATATATATATATCCCATGTTGTCAGTTCTGACAGTCAGCTGTCCTAGCCCTCCCTGATATTCTCTGGTGGCCTCTGTGAAGAAACATTGCTTTGCCTTATTTCATACTAATATTAGTGGTGTTAATGCTCAGTAGCCAACTTTCACTTCTTCAGAAAAATAGGGGGACTGTAGGGAATGGCAAGGGAAATATAGGTGTGCCAGGCTTAGAAGTTAGTGGGTTGGTGTAGGACCTAGAAGTGGAAGTTCAGCTGAAACAGAAGAATTGAACTAGAAGTAGAACTGGAAAATGCAGGTCAGAGAAAGGCAAAGAGGACAACAAGATCCATGGAGGTTCTTGTCATTCCTGGGCCTTCTTGGGACCAACCTTATCAGAAAGAATCCAGTTCTAGAATGCACCCTTTCGCTGTTCTCACCTGCTGCTTCTCTGGTCCTCTCATCTCCCACAGAGGTGTCGGTGCAATGGAAATAGTCGCCATGGACATGAAGGTGAGCGGGATGTACATCGCCCGGCAGCTCAGCTTCTCGGGGGTCACGTTCCGTATAGAGGAGATCCCTCTCGACCCCGAATATGAGCACGTCTACAACAAGGCAGCGCAGCTGGTAAGCCACTAGTTCCTGGCTGGAACAAGCAAGGGCCTGGGGCTGCTCTTCTTGGTTTTGGTTCTCGTGTGTGGCCTGGTTCGCTCACTCGAACAATCTTTACTTATTCTCTGTGCAGTCTCTATTCAGCATCTACTTATTGGCACATGGTGGTGGGGATTATTATGCTGGGTGGATATAATAAGCTGCTTTATATCAGTCCAGGCTGTTTATCTGGCCGAATAGTCAGTAGTGTGTAGCCCTGAGGTTGACTTTGCAGTCCTCAGTCCCTCCAGATTTCACCAGTCTGCTGTTGTTATAGCAAAAAGAATAGGAGGAGGAGATGATGATGATGACAATGATGACAGTTGTCAGTTTGAATTTTAATTCCGTGTGAGAGGTGCTCTGTGAGCAATTCCAAATGCACTGACAAAACATCTGAATAAAATCACTGCAGATAAGATTGCAGGAGCACAATTACAAAAAATGACACTATTTGGAACATGCCACAATCTCCAGCAATATCTCACTGTTTCCTATATTCTTCAATAGAACTTAAATCATTGGTCATCTAAATTGCCAGAATCTCTGTAAGTGAGTGAATCATAGGATCTTTCCTATGGCTTCTTGATCTTTTTCTTCTGGGGATTGAATCTGAGACTTCCTGGATGTTTTTACACTGAGTAATGAACTTTCTACTACATATCAAGTCTCTCTGTCACATGGTTCCAAATAAAAGGCTGGTTTTAAATAGGGAACTGCCTTGTTCTGGCTCATTTAGCCAGTTTTGTTTCTTTGAGTGGCAGGACCAATCTTTCCCATCTACCTGCTGTTTGATCCTTATTAACTGGGGATACCTCACAGAAGTTGAACTTTCTGCAGCTTATGTTTGCTATCAGGTTTGGTACTTCCCCTGAGGTTCCAAGTAAGGTCCTAAAATTTAGAACCATCAGGACTAGAACCTTACCTGATCCTCCAGGAAAGTACCTAGATAAATCTTTAAAATCTAAATAAAGGACAGACTTAAATAGGAAGTGGCTTTATAATAGGTGAGATTATTGATCCATCTCACTCAGTATTGTCTCTTCTACATGCATTATTTCTCCCAGGCAGAGAAGATGAGAGAAAGGGATCATCTGTTTCCTGGTGCTTATTTAAAAAATCACAACTGGAGATAGCTGTTGTGTGTTTTCAAGTCATGTCTGACTTCTGGCAGCCCTAAGGCACATCTGTCACAGGGTTTTCTTGGCAAGATTTGTTCAGAAGGGGTTGGCCTTTGCTTTCATAGAATCATAGAGTTGGAAGAGACCACAAGGCCCATCCAGTCCAACCCTCTGCCATACAGGAACACAGCACCAAAGCATCCCCGACAGATGGCTCCGAGGCTCAGAGAGAGTGGGTTTCTATGGCTGAGTGGGGACCCTGGTCTCTCAGAATTCTAATCCAGCATTGAAATCCCACCACCATTTTGGCCCTACATTGGACAGAGCTGCCAGTTGACAAACCCTGGATTTGGAGACTCAAACCCTAGTCCACCATTCCCAATTCAATCACTAAAGTGATGATTCTGGGAATCAGACCAGGGACCTTCCACACAAAACACCTGAGCTCCATAGCTTGGAGAGGTTGATGGCAAGATGGATGGATGTGACAGAGTGGTGAGATATGGGAATACTTGTTGGTTTGTTGTCCTCCCTTAAAAAGTATTAAGATTCTGTATTTAAAGTCACAAGCAGACACCATGGAACTGCTAGACCTGCTTCATGGCGCCACCTAGTGGAACTATGAGTGAACTTCTGGTTTGTTTGTTTTTCTTTTAAAGACGAATTCTGGGGTTTGGGGTTTTTAATGGCTTGGAGGGTTAAAACAAAGTGTATGGGGGCACACCTTATTTTTTTAAAAAGCAATAGCTTGACTAGATTGTTGAATTCTGTTTCAGAGTATACTGTGTCCATTGATTTTTAGTAGCTTTAAGCTGTTTTAAATTGCCTTATATCATTCTTTGTTGTTGTGTTTCTTCAAGTTGTTTCCGACTTTTGGCAACCCTAAGGCAAACTCTGTCACAGGGCTTTCTTAGCAAATTTCTTCATAAGGGTTTTGCCATAGCTATCCTCTGAGGCTGAGAGAGCGTGACTTGCCTAGAGTTTACGTGGGTTTACATGGCCAAGCCGGGATTTGAAGCCTGGTCTCCAGAGTCATAGTCCAATGCTCAAACCACTGCATCACGCAGGCTTTTTTATGTCATTCTACATTGATGTTTTACGTTGTTTTAATTTTTTTAATTAAATGTATTACTTTATTAAAGTATTTATATCCTGACCTATATAAAAATAGCTCAGGGTGAGATATAATTAGTAAATGGTTAATGCTTATGTCCCATCCTGAGTTCTTTTATATAAGGCAAGATATAAATATTATAATTGATAAAAATGTCAAGTTGTTGTGCAAAAGAATCTTTTAGTGGGTGTTTATGCATATTGCAGTGTTTTCAAGTGCTTTAAAACTGTTGTAAATCGGTACTTTTTTACAGGATTGCTTTTTTTAACCTTTTGTCATTTTTTAAAAGCTGTATTTTGCTTTTATCTAACTCTGAACTACTCAGATCCCATGCAGGACCCTTAAATTATTTCACTTTACCTGCCATAGCTTCCTCCTGCAGAATCCTGGGATTTGTAGTTTGATGAGGTGCTAGGGCTCTCTGCCTGGAAATTCCTAAGTTGTTATTTGCCATCAAATTGACTAATTGTGACTGTTAGGAATGAGAGACCTCCAAGACACCTTGTTAACAGAAGCCCTGCTCAGGTCTTGCAAACTCAGGTTGTTGCCTTCTTTGAATCAATCCACCTGTAGTGTGGTTTCCTTCTTTTCCTACTCCCTACCACATTTTCCTGCATTATTGTCTTTTCGGTTTAGTTCAGTTTCATTATTGTTAGTTTATCATCTTTGCTCCTAGTGAGAATTCAGACCTAATTTGATCTCGGACTCATTTATTTGTCATTTTAGCTATCCATGGTAGGTCTTCTCCAGCCCCATATTTCAAATGAATTGATTTCCTTCCTGTCAGTTCTCTTCACTGTGCAGCTTTCACAACCATTCATAGAAACCAGAAATTTACTCCTCCGTAAACTACAAACCTCAAGATTCCATAGGATAATGTCATGGCACTTTAGGGCTATAAGTGCATAATGTGAAAGGACCCGGTGGGAGAAATGTGGGATGTTGAAAAGATAAAAAATAAATAAGTAGAGGCTGTGAAACTGGGGTTTGGAGACACACTTGTGTCAAATAACATCGGGTGAGCAGGACAGAAATGAAGCCTTTAAACTTTCCTCTCCTCTTTTCCTTCCATTTAGTGGGCCGAAGCACTGGTGGTTTTCCAGCAGGCTGCGGATCTCATTGGTTTGGAATCTCGGAAATCCCTGTGGGGGCAGTTCTGGTCTGCCCACCAGCGCTTCTTCAAGTACCTCTGCATAGCTGCAAAAGTCCGGCGCCTGGTGGAACTGGCAAAGGAGGAGCTCAGCAAGGACAGGGTAAGTAGGAAACTGTGCAAGACTTGTACCTACTCTAGGTGGAATCTCTTTTCTTGTAATCACAAGGTTCTCATGAAAACTTCGAAGGGAAGGGGCCAAACCTCATCCCTGCTGAACTCTTTATCAGCCCTCATTCCTAAGAGGCATAATAAATTAAAAAATAATTTTACAAAGTTTTGGAAAATCTCCCCCGCTTGAGGTTTAGGTTTTATTGCGCTACTGTTGGTTCTTAGTTTCACTGTTTGTTTTCTTTCTAGCTTGGATGGCTGTTTGGTTTTTGTATCTATGCTGCTGCTGTTGTGTTGTTCATGGAATCATAGAGATGGAAGAGACCCCAAGGGCCCTAGATCCTTTTCACGTGTAGTCTTGTTAAACCTGGTGTCCCCCATCCTATATCCGTGTATTTCATTTTTTCTGCCTAAGTGCCATATCGCACATTTCTCCCTGTTGAAGTTCATTTTGTTATTTTGTCCCAGTTTTCTAATCTATTCAGGTCATTTTGATTTTTGATCCTTTCCTCTGGGATAGTAGCTCCTCCTCCTAATTTGGTGTCATCTGCAAATTTGATAAGCATGCCCTCTATTGTTTTGTCCAAGTCATTGATAAAGATGTTGAATAGCACTGGGCCCAAGGCAGAACCCTGTGGCACCCCATCTAGTCACTTCAGTCCAAGATGAAGAGGAGCCATTGCTGAGCACCCTTTGAGTTCCCTTTTGTCTTTGCCTTCAAGTCGGTTTTGACTTATGGCAATTCACTCCTAGGTTCTTCTTGGCCAAATGAATTCAGAGAAGATTGGCCTTCCTCTGAGGCTGACAAAAGAGTGTGACTTGCCCAAAGTCACTCAGTGGGTTTCTGTGGGTTAAGCAAGGATTCAATCTCTGGTCTCCTAGAGTCCTAGTTCAATATTCAAACCACTACACCATTTTGCTTCCCTCAAAATTTTATCCAGAGATGATTTACCATTGCCTTCCTCTTAGGCTGAGAGTGTGTGATTTGCCTAAGGTCACTCAGTGGATTTTCATGGCTGAGCAGGGTTTCAAAGAGTCACAGTCCATTATGAATCTTTGACTATGAACACTCTGACTATGACCTCTACCCCACCATTGAGTCTTAATAAGGTAGGAGCAGCCTTGCTGGCTTCTCACACTCACATCATTGCCTGCTCTGACGCAACATGACCATCAGCAGACTTTTGGGTTGCAACAGAGGTAGAAAAATATGTGTGTGTGATAATACTGCTGTTCCTTTGTGCTGTTGCTCATTGCAGTACAACCATTGACATCATCTTGATCAGCATGACCAGTATCTCCCACAAGATATAAAGAAGCTGCTGAAACAGGAAGGAATCTCAGATTACATGTCTCAGGAAGCCGGGATTTCTGTAGAATTCTGACTTCTTGTGAACAAAACACACATGCTGGGGCATGCTTACTTCATTGCACCCACTTGACTCCTCTGGCCAGCAGGTGTGTTTGAAAACAAACTTCTCCTCCCTAAGTCTCTCCCAGCTTCATCTAGAAACTTTGGAGATCTCCTTCTGCCTAGATGGTCTGCCACAGAGCTATGGCTTTCAATTTGCCCCCAAGCTCAATTTGAAGTGCTGTTTTTGATCTATAAAGCTCTAATTGTCTTTGAGACGGGATGTTCGAAACACCACCATACCCATTACAAGCCTGCCAGGAATTTGCAATGTTCAGAGGAGGCCGCATTGTGAGCCCCATCACCCAGACAAACTCATGTGGTGTGTACATAACAGAGGGTCTTTTCTGTGGCAGATCCTGATTTTGGAGGTTTCCTTTCCTAAGGAACATCAGATGGAAGTTTGGTAGAGCAGTCAACTAGCCTTGGGTCTTTTGTACAACCAGTTCTTACTCAGCAGTTTTAACCTGTTCTTAAAGAAAATTGTTCATGTTATTAATCTGTTTGGCATCCCGTCGAAAGCCCAGGAGTGCTGGGTGGTAATAAATACATATGTAAATAAATTTGTTGTCTAAATCAAGGGGATAAACACCCCTTAATATCTTGGGTATTAGAAGTACTATGGACTATATGTGACACAGACTGGGAGAACAGAAATTGTAGTCTCCTTCAGTCTAATATTGGGATAAAGGCATAATGTAAATTAAATGGAATAAGTAAGTGAATAGATGAATGCTGCAAAACAGAACTCTCTCTCCATTTGCTGCTGGGTCCTCTTGTTTTGATTCCCTCCTTAATTTTCTCCTGTTCTGTCCACCCTTGATTTTGCCTTCCGCAGTGTGTCGTGATAGGCCTTCAGTCGACCGGTGAGGCCCGCACCCGGGAAGTCTTGGACGAGAACGAGGGACACCTGAACTGCTTCGTTTCTGCAGCCGAGTGAGTCCTGTCCCACCCTTTTGTCTTCTAATTAGAGAGGCCATGCTTTGGACTGAGCTGTTCCTCTCCCCATGCTGCTGTGTTCATTTGGAACTTAACATTCTGACACCCAAATTTTCCTCCTCCTATGTGCAGTGTGGGACCAGGGGTCGATTTCCCCCACAGACCACCTTGCAAGCTGCAAATATCCCTCGTGCCAAAATGCCCCAAAACATCAGTTTTCTTCTGCAGTCCTTCTCAAAATGGTGACAGGGAATGCCATCCTATCACTTTGTATCACCATTTTGAGAGGGACTGCAGAGGAAAACCAGTATTTAGGAATAGTGTGGGCTTTGCCATGATTGTGAGAGCAGAGCGTGGGCATTTTCATATGTTTTTACTCATTTGGGCGGTTTTGGGGACAAAACCTCCCCCCAAATCACAGTGATTTTTAAAAGCAGGAGTTGGGGGAGCTTTAGAAACCACAAAAGTGGAGTTCACGGGATGCATATACCGTGCAGGGCATACTATGATATTGTACCCTTTAATATTGCTGTTGCTGAGCTTTTCCTCCCCAGACTACTATTGCCCAAATCCCCCAGCTAGCATTGACTGTTCATAATATTGACTCATACCCATGAGTTTGGGGCTCAATGCCTGGCAAATATATTATTATTATTATTATTATTATTATTATTATTATTATTATTATTATTATTTTGCCTTCATCATCAACTCATTCTATCTTTCCTAAACTCCTTTCTGTGAATAAAACCACTCTAGGTAGCTCCCACATCCGCTGCCCTGTCCACACTTTGATTTTTCCTTTGGTTTTTCCTTTTGGTTGCCATCTAGGCTTGTGCGTTCACCACCCAATTCCCAAGCCTCCGGCTGTCTGTGGACTGGGATTTTTTGTGCTGCTAGTAAGCTGAGGAGGGGTGGATTCAACCAGCCTGAATCACATCCCACAGAAACATCTGTACCACGGCATCTGTACCACACCATCCCACTACTGGCCTCTCCCTCCCCCCGTTACCTTCCTATTTTTGTTGGTCCCCCCACCACATTTGTATATAGGGGGAGGGCAAGATTGTCTTCCAGATATTTCTTTATTGATTTGATTTGTGTCCCACTTTTCTCCCCATATTGGGACTTTCTTGTTTTGGGCAACACCTTGCCAAACCCCTTACTGTTGACTCACCTAGCTGGTGCTGATGGGAGTTGTAGGCCAAAGCCTCAGGAGGACTCAAGGTGTCCCCATCTCTGAGACTGCAGGCTCAGTGGTTTTATCAAAGGAGCACTGCCTCCTCCTTTTCTCTGAGGTTTAACCATGCTGGCAACCTGAATAAGAAAATTCCTGTCACTGCTGCAGGTGCGAGGGACCTCTGGTCACAACCAAAGGTCAAAGAAACAACTCACAGGTCAAAGGTCCCCTTTCTTTTGACATAAGTGGCTCAACATATTTGGCTACTTATCCTTTCCCTCCTTGTCATTATCTGGATTTAAATATCCACTCCAAAGCTTAGATCCTACTGATGAGTTCCAGCTAGAATGACTCACGTTGCCAACACATAGATAAATCCCATTAATTGAATGGACCTGTTCCTGTCCTCCATCTTTCCCAATTTGCTCAGCACCAACAGATTGATGCGCCAATCCCCATTTGGTTAGCATATGTGAACATTCTGTGGCATCACAACAGTTTAACCAATGGGATGTTCCAACCAGGATACCTGGATGGCCTGCAACATTTACCCCCAGCCCCAGGTGTTTTGTTCTCCTTTAGTTTCTGTTTTCCTCCCTTTTGTATCTTTTGGTCACATACCCCCCCCCCCCCCCCGGGTTCTAAAATGCAGCCATTTGCTCTGCCTGGCAGCCAACCTTTTTTAAAAAAAAATATTTGCATCTTAACTTTTCAGAGGCGTCTTTCTCTCACTAATTCAGAAGCACTTTCCTTCAACCAAACGAAAAAGAGAAAGAGGAACTGGCATTAAAAGAAAACGTAAGACCCTTCTTCCACAACCTCCCTTCCTTTGCCAACCCCTCAGAACCTGGTATCTGCAGTCTGGTTGCAGTTTGTGGTGACGTCCTCTCCTTACCTTACCCCCATTTTACCTCCCCTCAATTCCACCCCCCTCCACTCCTGCTGCTCCATCCTGCTTTTATTTTGGTTTGTTTTAACAAGTCTTCATTCCTTTCTTTGGTGACAGGGTTTCACCCTAGGCATGTGATCCCATAACTGTCTCCTTGTGATCTCGTGTTTCTAACACACCCGCACCAACCCTTCCCCTTGTCCTCTTCCTAAATGGATTAATTTTGTTCATTGGTTACATGATGATAATATTCATTGCTATTAATATTTTCATTGTCCATAGTCTTATCTAGCAATGTAAGAGTTGGCTGTGGAAGACATTCCAGTTTTGTATATTTTAATCTTTTCTGTTGCTGAGCTGACCTATCCCGGAACGCTGATTTTGGGGTTGCATAAATCTGAGTCAGACTTATTTGTGAAAACGTCATTTAACTGTTATTATGTGTTTGATGTATGAAGTATGTATAAGAGACAGAGTTCTGTAGCGCTTGGAGTGTTGAATTTCTGGAGACCAGGATTTGAATCCTCACTCAGCCACAGAAGCCCACTGGGTGCCCTTATAGAAGTGCCACTCTCTCAGCCTCCTCTGAAGAAATCTTGTTGTGCCAGCTTGGTGTAGTGGTTTGAGTGTTTGACTGGGACTCTGGGAGATCAGACTTTGGATCCCTGCTTTGCCATGGAAACTCGCTGGGTGACCTTGGGCAAATCACACTCTCATAGCCTTAGGAGAATGCAAATGCAACCCTCTTCTGAATAACTGTTGCCACAGAAACCCTAGGAGGGTTGTGAGATGTTGTATTGAAAGTGAGCATGGTGTAACGATTTGATGGTTGCACTGGGACTACAGAAGACCATGGCTTAAATCCATGTGTATCCATTGGGCAAGTCACCCTCTCTTTCAGTCTCAGAAAGCAATAGCAAACCTCCTCTGAAGAAATCTTGTCAGGAAACTCTTTAATAGGGTTACCATAAAAGTTGCCATTGACTTGAAGGCACATAACAGCAATACACATGTAGGTTGTATTGGGGCTGTGATGTGTGGGAGAAGACGTTTTAGCCCACCCTTTGTGGGCCCATCTAACAGGCCCCAGCAACCTCTTCCAACCTCTCTCCTCTCTTTTCTCCAGGAAAGCAGCGAGTTCGCTGTGGCACAAAAGTCCCCAAATCCACCTACGACCTCACCAGCACCTTCATCAAGATCAGCTCCGACAGCAGCTCCGATTCAGAGCCTGGGCTGGAAAGTGACTTCAACTCTTCTCCAGAGTCTCTGTTTGATAATGATGACGTGATAGTGGTTGAGCCTGGCCCCACCAACGGCTTTGTGTGTGAGGACCGAGGTGAGGAATGAGACTGCAGTGGCCTTTTGCCTTTTCTTCCCATCACACAGACCTCCTCCCGTGTGTCTCCTATGCTGCTAGAATTATTACACACCCATTTCCCCATTACAGAAAGAAAACCCTACGAGGTCATTTTAAAACAGTGTTAATTTGAAAGCATATAAGAACATGTTCCTTATAACCAGTCCCGGTCCACAGTCTGGCCACAGCATTTTAGGCCTGCTATAGTTTCCAGTTTTCAAAGGCAGCCCCAGGTAGAGTTCCCTACAGTAATCCAAATGGGAAACAGCCATGGCCCTAATGCAAAGTTTAAAGTTTGCAGAACCCTGCCTAAGGTGGTCTGAGATACAATGCTGTGTTTTTAGGGCCCCTGTCTTCATGTTTCACCAAAACAAGATGCCTTGAACTTTTATTCCACCCCTGTACAGGTGGCATGTATATGCAAAGTTCCCAGAAGGAAATGCAGGGTCCTGGTGCACTGGAACATGTTGAGAGAGTGAAGCAGGATCTCCTATCAAAAGTGAAGGCACTGGGCAAAGAACTACCTCTGAATACTTTAGATGAACTGATCGATCACTTTGGAGGCCCGGAACATGTGGCCGAGGTGGAGTATTGGTATATTTATTGCATTACTCCCTGAGAAAATCCTGTCAGAAGGCTTATATTTTGAGGATGGGGTGCTGAAGGAAAGCCACTCCCTGTCTTAAGGCTTACAATCTTTAAAAAGTAGTATTCAAAGACACAGCTGTGTTCTGTTAGTCTCAATGGTGCTACAAGATCTCTTTATGATCTTAAAAAAGTCACGCCAGAAAAGGAATAGGAAGAAGAGGGAAAAGGAAAACAAGAAAAGCCAGGAATAGGTTGTTAGGGTTATAAGGGCTCTCAGCCTGGTGGAATGAGCAAATGGGTGATATTTGGGGGAATAGGCAAAGCGAGATAAGAGGTAGCTTCTTGAAGGGGTGGGGATTTTTTCTTTTCTGTTTTCCCCATCTTTTTCATCTAGATGGAATGGCTGCTCCAGTTAGGGTAGAAATGAGTTTAGTTCTATGTAGAGATGTTATTTTGTTCCCAAAATAACTTTTCCTAACCTCGCTGTTCCCATACTCACAGGTTTGTGGGTTCTGTGTTCAAATCCCATACAAAAAGAGAATTACCCCATGTGGATCACCAGATATTGGAACTATAAAGAGAATGGAACATCATATTTTCCTGCTGCATGTTGAACTGCATTGTTCGTTTTTCCTACGCAGATGACAGGACGGAAAGGGCGTGTTGTGCGGCAGCCTGACGGCTCTGTTGTGTTCGAGACACGGGCCGAACCAGGGCTCTCCATTGACAACGTGAATCTCAAGGAGAAAGAGCGGTTCATGAACGGAGATAAAGTGAGTTCCCAAGGACACCCGGGGAACCAAACACAGTAGTTTGGGCTGGGTTCTGAATTTGGTAGAAATCAGAGTTTGGAAAGTATAGACATGTACTAATATTCTATTCTGAGGTAACATGGGGGTGATAGCACTTTTTTTGAAAGCAATATCTCAGCTGATGACATCTTACTTTTTAGTATAAAGAGTGCAGTTGTCTTTACTCATTTCTTTGCTACTTTCAAGGATTGTAGGCTATTTCTCACTATTTTAGAAGGATTTGAATAATAATAATAATAATAATAATAATATTTATTTATAGACCGCTATTCTGCAATGATCATAGCGGTGTACAGTAAAATTGAAATACAATACAAAAAATTGCAAGGCCTCTCTCCCCCTGAAGATGGTGGTTGGAGGAGGGCTCTTTGTCTTCCAGGCCAGGCCTCTCTCCCCCTCAAGATGGTGGTTGGTTCCCCTCTCACTTTGATAAGTCCCTTTACAAAATTATACTGAATATATTTTGCAAACGGTAGCTTTTCAGGGTCTGGAAAGGGTTCACTTCTGTATTACTGTTCCTCTCCCTGATCTTCTCTGTTTCCCTCAGCTTGTAGCAATAATCTCCGAGGCCTCAAGCTCAGGGATTTCTCTCCAAGCGGACAGACGGGTAAAGAATCAGAAACGGCGTGTCCACATGACTCTGGAATTGCCTTGGAGTGCTGACCGAGCCATTCAGCAGTTTGGTGAGCCAGACAGTTTCAACTATTTTACTTATGCTAAGCAAAATGTGCATGTGGTGGTCTTGCACAGAAAACGTACATAAGTATTTTACATGCAAAAAACCACATGTGAATTTTACATGTAGTAAATGCCAAACTGAAGATTCTTATCAGGGCAGCAGTCTCAAGATACACTTTTTAACCTATTTTAAAAATATTTTTGAATGTTTTCTCCTTCCCTAGCCAGGAGCAGGGAAGGTAATTCATCAGATGTGCTGGATTCCAACTCCTATGAGACCTAGCCAGCCTAGTGATGATATAGTATGGCCAGAGGTGCCATCCAGCACTATCTGGAAGTCTTCATGTTCCCCAGTCCAGATTGTAGCATCAGCCGGTTCCGTTCTTACCAGAAAGAGTAGAAAATCACCACTGTATTTGTGAATTTCCCTTCCAGGTCGGACGCACCGTTCAAACCAAGTGTCTGCTCCAGAGTACATCTTCCTCATCTCTGAATTAGCAGGGGAGCGGCGGTTTGCCTCCATCGTGGCCAAACGCCTGGAGAGCCTTGTAAGTTTTCATTTCTTCCCTTAAGGCCTGTTTTCAAACATCTCTAAAAACAAAACAAAACAAACAAGCTTCATTTATATACTGCTTCATACCACCTAAGCAGTGTCTAAGCAGTTTACAACTGTAAGCTAATTTGCCCCCAACAATCTGGGTACTCATTTTAGCGACCTCGGAAGGATGCAAGCCTGAGTCGAGCTTGAGCCCTTTTGCTGGTCTTGAACTCGCAACCTTGTGGTTTTGAGTGAGTGGCTGCACTACAGGCATTTAACCACTACGCCACTCACTCCACCTGTGCTTACAGTTCTGAAGCTGGCTGCAATTCCAAACCTCCTCAAAGCTTCCTTTGGTACCAAAAACTAACAGCCAGCACTACTACAAGATGAGTTCTATTGGTGGTAAATTGGGTGGGCAACTGAGTAGGAGGTAGGGGACATTCCCTCTTTCTCCACCTAGCCCCAGTGGGCTGCACTGGCTTGTTTCCACCCCCTTCTGGCTGCCATTTTGGCTGATTTTTTAATCAATTTTTTTTGTGTTTGGGGGAGTTGGAGGAGTTTTTGGGTTTTTTTGTGAGAGTTAGGAGTAGCAAATCACCACATTTTGACCCAAAGCTTGGAAATAACTCTTAAAAAGTAATGAACTACAGTTATAGTTACAAAGCCTTTTTGGTATTTAGTTACTATGATCATTGACCATTTTTACAAGTTACTTTTTGCTTTCTTTCTCTTCAAAATACCCTGATAGTTGCTCCTTAGTTTGTTAGAAAATACATCCAAATGATATAATAATAATTGTAAGCTGCTCTGAGAGCCAATACCCGCAAATAAAGTAAGTAAGTAAGTAAATAAATAAATAATAAACTTCTCTCTTGTAGTATAGAACACATAACTGTAACTATGGCCTCCCTCTGTAACTGTAAAGTGAGCCAAAAGATAATTAAGACACACCACAGAAGAAGAGCAGTTATCTCTTATGTTACGGTCCTAATGCAATTTAGCCATGCCTTTGTTATTGGTAAAAGACTGGCTATGGTGAGATATATGAATGTTTTGAAGTAAAGTCAGGATTGTCCATGCCACCATATTTCTGATTTCCGTATATGATCATGAAAGCTGGATAAGGGAAGAAAGCAGATAAAAAGAGAATAAATTCATCTGAAATGTGGTGCTGGAGGAAAGTTCTGTGGACTGCTAAAAGGACAAATAAATGGGCCCGAGGCTCAATCAAGCCTGAGTTCTCACTAGCAGCCCAAGCAAACACACTGAGGCTATCGTACTTTGGGCATATCATGAGATGACATGATTGAAAAAAGAAAGTAATACTTGGCAAGGTAGAAAATAGTAGGAAAGAGGAAGACTACATTACAAGTGGGTAGAATCAGTTGTCCTGAATCTGCAAGACCTGAGCAGGGCTGTTGATGACAGGGTGACTTTGAGGTCCCTCATTAGGGTCACCGTAAGTTGAAGTCCATTTGACACAAATAATAATAGGAACTCGAATTAACAACAATAAACTATTTTCCCAAGTGCAGGTTCCTCCTTGACTGTTACACTGCCTACAAGGCATAGGGTTCTGCATGGGAGAAAAGTGAGCTATAATAAACATCTCCCCGCAACCTCATTTTCTTCTTTTCCTTCTAACAGGGTGCCTTAACTCATGGGGACAGAAGAGCCACTGAATCCAGAGACCTCAGCAAGTACAACTTTGAGAATAAGGTGAGAACTTCAAAGACGGTGAAACACCCTTCCACTGGAGGTCCACTTGGTCCCCTCTCTGCTCTCTTTGGCAGGCAAAGAACTTTCCATTCAGGCATTCTTAAATCATCTGGCATTCAGATTCTAAAAGCCTGTGGCAGAAGGGCCTTTGAAAAGGATGTGCTATGTTTTTTATCTTCCATCTTTTTATATATGTTTTAAAGGTGTGTTAAACTGTTTCTAACTATGTGCTTTTTAATAGAATTACTTGTTCATCTTTATTTTAATTTTGTAAAAAATATTAGCTCAATCTTGTTTTAAGTTATTTTGGGTTCCATGCCAGGAGAAAAGTGGGGCATAAAGTAAATAAGTAAATGAAACCACAACTTCCCCCACATCTGTCTCAGCAAGCCTGGATTGTGCAAATTAAAATACTGTAGCGATAGTATCAGACAGAACAGTACTTGCTTTTCTAGAATGTGGTTTGCCAGGCTCGGAAGCTGTATCTTTCTGTAATGTGGGCTAAACACTTACGGCTGTGGTTGAGCACAGGTCTGGGCAATGGGTAGTCCTGCTATATTGAACTACAATTTCCATCAGCCCTAGCAAGTATAGCTAATGATGGGAGATTCCTGGAGCTGTGGCTTGACAACATTTGTAAGGCCATACTTTCCCACTGCTGATATATGCAAAGGTGAAGAATTTCTTACCCCCTGGGGGCCAAATTTAATTTCAGAGACATTTGCAGGGGCCACATTCCAGAGTGAAAGGCAAAAGGAGTGGAGTCAAAATGCCATCAGATTATATTGTACAAAGTTATTTCTGCAAATAGATAGGCCTCAGGAAAAGGGATTTTAACCTTTTGGAATAGGGGGAAACCTACAAAAAATGAAGTAACACAAAGCTGCTGTGCAATGGGAAAGGGGGCTTAGCCATTTGGGGAAACCCAGAGGGCCACGCCTGGGCCTCAGGAGGGCCATGTCTGGACTCCAGCACCCGAGTTTCCCACCCACTCCCATGCTAATGGTTCTATGGCTTTCCATTATTTATATTTCTCCTGCTTCCATTCTCTCTAGTATGGGTCCAGAGCCCTTGACAGAGTCCTGCTTACCATCCTCAACCAGACGGAGAACAAAGTCCCTGTGCCCAAGAGTTACAATAAAGGAGATAGCGTCTTTTTCCAGGGTAAGGTGGTCCAGGATGAAAGGAGTGTGGTGTTGGACAAGGGGCGGGGGGAGTCCTTCTGGCCAACAAAGGAAAAGAAGGTGTAGACATCATGTTGTGATTAAGGGCATGAGCTATAAGCCAGGCTAATCTTTTATTCAAACTCCAGCCATAGACTTGAGAAACAATGTAGTGTACTGATCAGAGCAGAGGTTCAGAGGGTAAGGGGCTGCATTAGCCCCCACTGGAGACCTTGGAGGAATGCATTCTCAATGTGTGTGTATGTGTCTGTATGTGCTGACATGTGCTGTCGACTTACGGCAATCCTATGAATTTCATAGGGTTTTCTTGGGCAAGGAATCCTCAGAGGTAGTTTTGTTTTTTCTGGGCCTAAAATGGACTGGGGGGTAAAACATGGTCGAAATGCTCCCGCAGTTCCAGGGGGTATTTGG
Source organism: Sceloporus undulatus (assembly GCF_019175285.1). Taxonomy (NCBI): domain Eukaryota; kingdom Metazoa; phylum Chordata; class Lepidosauria; order Squamata; family Phrynosomatidae; genus Sceloporus; species Sceloporus undulatus. The sequence continues at coordinate 27,892,113 of NC_056528.1, forward strand.
GGACAGAAATGCTTTAATTCTTTTACCTAGTGGGTTCTGGTGGCTGTATGTGAACCACAGGCTGCTCTTTGCTGACCCATATGCTAGAATGTTGCACAAAGACTTGGGATAACTGACTTTTACTCTCCATTGAGCCATGAAAAATAGTGGATAACCTTGGATAACCTTGGAATAGTCATTTTATTTGACAGCCTAATCTACCAGAGTTGTTGTTGTGAAAATAACCATGAGCAAGCAAAGGAAAGTCAGATATACCATTTCATTGGGGAAGCAGAATTCTTATTTGGGAAGCAATGCTTTCATTTTGCGCATGACTGCACCTATGTCTTTATTTGGTTTATTAATTCCATGAGTTTTCACCTATTTCACCGACTAAGATGAAATTAGTTTGGCTGATTTGGTTGGCTGATACTCCTAAACATGAGGCTTTCTTCTCTTCCCCATCCTTTTGCAGAGATGAAGCAGTGTCTCCTTTCGGTCGGAATCTGTTGCAAAGAGATGCGCTATGGCTTTGTGACTGTGGAGAAAGGTATCGTTTCATCCTCTTGTTTCTTTCTGTTTGGCAGAAAAGTCTAGCTCAGAAGTAGGGAACTGTTGTTGTTTTTTTACCCCACTGAGGGTTGCATTTTATTGAGAGATGCAATGGTAGTCTGAGGCCAAAACAAAATGATCCCTGGCTTACTGCTTTTCTCTTTCAAAAACTCACTATTGAGTCTCTCTCTTTTTCAACTATTCCCATTCTTAGGGAAAAGGCAAGAAAATAATTTGATAAATCATTTGATTGATTCAGACACTTTCTGTTGGTGTATTTGTTTTCATTCTTTTATTTAGCCATCCCTTTTTTGGCCTCTCTTTCTTTCCTTTCCTCCCAGGGTCACCCCCAGAGTCATAAAGCTAGAAGGGACTCCTGGGAGCCATCTATCCAACCCCTGCCAAGTAGGAATCCACTAAAGCACTTTGGTGTATACTATTACACTCTTCATAAAATGAACCCAAACAAAACTAATGTATCTCCTGTGAGCGAAATGTTTTCTTGCCCCACTGACTTAGAGAAATTTTCCAAGGGAGCACTGGCAGGCAAGAAGAGTTAGCCACACAGGCATCTCTCACTCTTCTTCTTTCTCTTCTCAGACTGCTCCATCACCAAGTTTCTGAACCGCATCTTAGGCTTGGAGGTCCAAAAGCAGAACCTGCTCTTCCAGTACTTCAGTGACACTTTCGACTATCTGATTGACCGGGACAAGAAGGATGGCAAATATGACATGGGGATTCTGGGTAAGAGAACAACAATAGTAATAATAGTAAATATAGGAGCATAACACCCTAGAAAACTCCAGATCCTGTCGGATCTTGGAAGTTAAGCAGAGTCATAAGGAGCCCTGGTGGCACAGTGGTTAAATGCTGGCACTGCAGCCACAACATATAAGTTCAATCCTGGAAGGTGCCAATATCGACTCAGCCTTCCATCCTTTAGTAGGTCAGTAAAATGAGTACCCAGCTTGTTGGAGGCAATTGGCTTACACATTGTTCATTGTTCACTGTTCAAACCAAGCTACACAGGCCTACCCATGGCATCACAGTAAGACATAAGTGTGGTACAGACTGTGAGGTGGGGCAAATATTTTCTTTCTATTTCTCTGCAAACCTGCTTATATTTGTTGCCTTCCCCACTCTCCAGATCTAGCCCCTGGCGTTGATGAGATCTATGAAGAGAGCAAAGAGGTCTTTCTGACACCTGGCCACCCACAGGATGGACAGGTGGTCTTTTACAAGGTAAGAATGGGTCATTGTAGAAGGGCAACACGAGAAGCTGGATCAGACTCACAACTATGTTTATCCATTATAGTGCTTCTTGGTCTATCTGGTGTGGGGCAATTTTTTCCTCAAGTGTTGAGGGATCAGCACCACATTTGTGGCTGCTGGCTATAGCTGTTTCTTTATTTCCTGAAACTTCCCATTGACTGACAGTTAGTAGCTCTGGGACTACAACGGTCCAGGAACCACCACTTTGAATAGCTCTGTTCTAGTGCATCATTGTCTACAACAAGTGTCTTCTTATTTATTGACCTGATTTGATTTATATGCTGCCCTTTTCCCAGAGTGGAACCCAAGGCAGTTCTCACAGAAGGAAATCAATTAAGTGATTTCAATTTTAAAAACAATTAAAAGTTCTGTGCCAGAACCATGTGTAGTTCCATGTCTCCCTGAGACATGTTATGGTTATAAGATAAGATTTATTAGTGGTAAATGATGCAGCAGGAGGTACACAGCAGAGAAGCCTTCCAGCCCTTTTGCTGATGGGAACCAGAATGTCAATAGTAGAACTGGTCCGTTAGCAAGCATTTCTACCCAGACTATCCCTGATTGGTAATCCAATTCCCCACGGCTGGCTATGGGAAACCCTTGGGCTGGGCTGCATCTGCCAGGGTGAGGCCAGAGGAAATTAGACTCTGAAAAGAGTCTCATAGAAATGACACAGAAGGGAGAAGAGGCTGGGAAGGAAGAAGAAATGAGCAAATCTGAGTCACAATTGCAACCTTGGTATGGTTTCTTGTCTAGGAGGTGACCTCAGATATCACGGTTGGCATACTCCCTACTGTGTTTGAGCAATATTTTCTCTCCTCTCTTTTTACTCCAAAGTAGCATAATAATTCTGCATGTGGAACTGCTCTACAGCTGGCCATTCACTCATGCCCTGACTTACTGTGAAGCCACTGCAGGATCTGCCCATGACCATTCTGTACCTGATGGAGGAGGGATGGGAATAAAAGAACTGTCTGGCTATGTCCTTGTAGTCAGATGCAAAATGATTGCATCATCTGTTGAGATTTCCAGATGACTCCAGTGAACCTCAGCAGATGATGCAATCATTTCACTGCAGGGACATAGCCAGACTCTTCTGATCTTACCAAGCACAGACTGGCTCTCAAAATGTTCTGCAGCAACTCTGTGGTATGCTGTGGGAGGTCCATATGAAGGAAGGAAAACAATGCCAGTCTCTACATCAACCCAAAAAAGACATAAAGCTGAATTTCACTTGCACATACCACTAACAGACCTCAGCCCATGCTTGCCCAATGGAGGGATTGTTGTTGTATGACACCAGAAGGGGCAGGAGGGTGACTGCTACCTAGAGGTACTCTGGGACAATACCTTTTGAGTTCCAAACAGGTACTTTCCACAGAGCTGTGGCCCTTTCCCTAAACAGAAAAGATTCCAGTCCTCATGGTCTAAACAGGACACAGGTGAGGTGGCCCATACCTTGAGGATATTTTTGACCACCACGTGGTACTTCATGTCTTCTCTGCATGGTTCTGCCTTTGTTTTTTCCAGATCAGTGTCGACAGAGGCATAAAGTGGGAAGAAGCCTACAAGAAGTCGCTCCAACTGACAGGGCTCAATGAGGGCTTCTACCTCTCCCATAAGGTGAGGTGGCTAAAGGGTGGGCGATGCTAGTGGGGATGGTGTTGTGGCTGTTTGTGGTTGACTAGACCAAGGTGAGGGAAGACCAGGAAAAGTCTCTTGTGAGATGTCAAAAATTCCCCCTGGCCTTATTGGTAAAGCTAGGAAAGCTGGAGTGAATGTGTACATGTGTTTCTATGCACACATGCGAGAATTATTTTTGATTCATTCTAAGTGGACAAACTGGATATGCAGAAAGAAGAAGAACAGAAGAAGATAAACATCAATAATGAATAAACAATAAGATTAATAAACATCAAGCAAGCCGAGTCAATGAATAAATGGATATGTAATAAATAAATGTACAAAAGAACTACCAAAGAATCCGTACTCCATATATAACAAATACGTAATCCATATAGCTTTATAGTAATGGATGTGAAGGCTTGTTGGGCATAAATCTCATAACTGGAAGAAGATTGCGGATTGCTCATCTAAATAAAACTTAAATAAGTATAAGCATACCTCTTGCCTTCACCACCCAAACTGTGGTGCCTGGTGGAGAGTCTGGGCAAGATTGGAGAAGCATCTGGCTACATTCCTTAGTCAGACATTAAATAATTACATTGCCTGCTAGAGTCCTCCAGAGGACTCTGAGAATGATGTATTATTTTGTGTCTGACTATGAGTAGATAACCAGATCATTTTATAATCCCCCCCCCCCAAACTCCAGCTCTCTGCCAGGTACAGGATAAGTATAAACATAGCTATGGGTGATTAAGGCAAAATGCATATTTATCCTACACTGATGTGTTTGACTCAGTCTGATGGGAAATGCTAGGAAGATTTAATGAATATTGGTCACTGAGGAAGAATTTTGAAATGCATCTGGCCCTAGTTTTATTTGAGTCTTGTTTAGATCCGTGGTCATCATCAGTCTTCCACCAGTTAAAGATTCCTGCCCAATGAACCTTCATATCTAGTGCTATATACTGTATGTATTGTGTAGAAAGAAGAAACATTGGGTGTGGAGTTGAGCCCATAGGTACCCCAAACTGTGAGCCTTTTGTGTGGAGAAACAGTCCCATTTTGTGTGTCTCTGCTCTCAGCTGGCTGTTTTGGGGGGCTTCTCCTGTTTACCTTATTGTTTTCGTGAACATTAGGGTTCCTTGTCTCATCAGATGCCTCCTTCCATGCATGGACGGTATCATTTTGGCTACAGAAGGACCAGCTCTCAAATAATTGAGTTTGCTTTTACCAGTATATATGAATATGCCAGTCATCCCAAAAGTAGTTTCCTATGTGCTGTGCAAAAACTTAAAGAAGTGGTTGAGCTACACATGTTAATTTGAGCTCTTGCTCAAGGTTTTATATTTTTATAGACACAACATAAAAAGGAAAAAGGGATGGGGAGGGAGGAGGAAAATGAGTGTATCTGAGCCCCATTTTCAGTCTTGCGATCTTGTCCTGATCTCTTGTCTCTCTCAGAACTGCCCTGAAATTACTGTAAGTCTTGTGCTTCCTGCAGGTCCGAGGCAGCAAGTACACCTGCCTACTGGCAGAGCAGAGCCATGAGAAACATTTCACCCTCTACAAGCCAAACATCGGCAAACACAGCCAGCCGGAGAGTCTGGAAAGTCTTCACAGAAAGTACCGAAAGGTAAAGCTGAACTTCCACAGATGTCTATTTGCTGCTTGTCCGCATCCCACATGTCCTCAGAGGGAAAATGGGGAGGGAAAATGCTTCTGAACAGTCTTTTCTCTGTCACTCTGTCCTTCAGGTATCGCCAGAAGATGCCAAAGAACATTGGGAAAACAACTATACCTTTTCTCTGCAGTACTGCAACCATGCTGTGTGGTAAGTAAAACCTTGAAAGGGAGATACCTTCTTGCCCTGGGCTAATGAGAGAAATGAGACCTTCATTTGGACAGTTTTGAACCCCTTTTGGAAGTGCAACAAACTCTGTGTGTAGCAGACACACTGGAAATCCTTTTCTTTTAAAACCACAAGTAAAGTAAACACATGATTTCCTGGCAGGTACCATGTATATAATAAGCTCATGTTCTTCACATAACCTGGAATGTATCCAAAGAAGAGTGACCAGGAGTCTATGAGGAACAACTTAGGGAGGTGCTTAGCATGGAGAAGAGAAGACTGGAGAGGTGACAGAACAGTCATTTTTAAATATCTGGAGGGATGTTGTATAGAAGATGGAGCAAGCTTGTTTTCTGCTGCTGCATAGACTAGGACAGTGGTGGCGAACCTATGGCACTAGTGCCAGAGATGGCACTCAGAGCCCTCTCTGTGGGCACACAGGCCTTTTGGGTTGTGGTTTGGGCACTCAGTCTCTAAAACGTTTGCCATCACTGGACTAGGACATGAACTGGATTCAAATGACAAGAAAAAGCTTCTTACTTAAACATTAGAAAGACTTTCTTGACTGTAAGAGTTATTCACCAGACTACCTTGGAGGGTGGTGGATTCTCCTTCCTTGGAGTGTTTAAAGAGAGGTTGGCTGCTCATCTCTTGGAATGCTTTAGTTGTCTATTCCTGCCTGGCAGGAGGTTGGACTAATGGCCCCTGCAGCCTCTTCCAGCTATTCTATGATTCTATCATAATTCAAATAAGACTCTGCAGACAAGAGTTCGAATTCCCCACTTAGCCATAGAAGCCCACTGTATGTCCTTGGGCAAGTTCCATTCTCAGTCTTAGAGGAAAGCAAAGCCAAAATCCTTCAGAACAAATCTTGTCAAGAAACACACAAGATAGGTTCACCTTAGGGTCACCAGACGTCAGACTTGACTTGAAGGCACATCACAACAAAAATAACCATTATACACACCTAAGGTTTGAATCTTGTAGTTCATCTGGGGTAAGAGGTTGTTGTTTTTCTTTATGCTCCCTTTGTCCCAGTTCAGGACTCAGGGTGGTTTATTACAATTAAAAAATAGTTAAAAATTCAGAAAATAAATCCACAAAACCTTATGCTAAAATAAAGCTGTTAGTCTTAAAGTTGTCCCCAGACTCCATCTGTCTACTTTTAAAAATGATGGATCAGACTAACATAGCTGTCTCTGAAAATTACTCAGGGATGGGTTCAGGGCCTGAGAACCATAACTGTATCAAGTTGTTTTTTGAAAGGAACTTGCCTAGCTCTGTAATTGCTTTCCATGCGTCTCTTTCTGTTGGAAAGGAATGTATGAAAAACAGGATCCCAGAAGTGGTTTGTATAGAGTTTAGATTCCCATTGTCACTTTTGGGAGGTAATTCTCTTTTTCTTGTCCTTCCCCTCATCCTGCCACTCTTTTTTCCCGGGCAAAGGAATGGGCACTGCAAGGTGGTCCAGGAAGGGAAGGAATGCTTCCAGGGCACCCGTTTGCGCCATTACTACATGCTGTGTGGGGCATTGCTGCGGGTTTGGAGCAAGATCGCCGGCATCATGGCTGACATTACCAACACTAACTACCTGCAGATTGTCCGCCTCAAGACTAAAGAGAAGAAGAAGCAAGTTGGTGAGTGGAGGGAGGTGGTGAGAGAGTCATGTAGGATGGAGGTCGATAAGCATGGGAGGCTAGGGGGCTGCCCTCGCAAAAAAGAAACCACCCCCAAATACCCCAACATCCTTTTTGCTGTGATTTTAGGCCTCCGTGGGCCATTTTAGCCCCAGGAGTGGCCTTTTTTACTAACAAGAAGTGACCAGAATTCTCTTTCTGTTTTATAAAAGGGCTTCTCCTTAGACTAAAATGGCTGGGGGGGGGGGCGGTCGAACACATGGCAAAACTGCCTCACACACCCCAGAGGGAATTTGAGGACATTTGTTTAAGTCCCTGAGGGGATGGATTTGGCCTGCGTACCACACTTTGGCTGCCCCTGATGTACAAGTCCTTGCTTTTGCTGTTTTCTTATGTGAGAATGAGAAACCAGGAAATCTTTGTCCAAGCATGTAAGAGATTTTCAGTCAATCTCCAGAGAGTTTTCGTGTTTCTCAGAATGGACTTTTTAAACTTGTCTAAACTTGCCAGTTGCTGAAAGTGATCACTTTCAGCCTTGTTGCCTCGATTTCTTGGAAAATCTGAAGCATCAGAAGGGGAGAGGTTGCTTTGGTCTTTTTGATTTGTCCTTCTGTGCTGCTGTCTGTGTGTACAGTATTTCACTTCACAAAAGAGAAGAGATGGTAGTTTTGCACAAAAGCATCATTTTTCAGAAATTCATCCTCCTTCCATAGCCATGTGTCCTGCTGGCTGGAGGTTATGGGTGTTGTGGGCCAACCTCTCTGGGCTTTGCCGGTTTGAGGGAGGTTGCGCACTGTGAGAGAGAGACATAGGCTGAATCAGCATTGAAACCATGGGGCCTGTGTACGATTGTGAGAGCTGCAGTCCAAACAGAAACAGGCCAGTATCCTGTATGAGTGCCTTAGTCACATTTTGGATGGGGCACAGGAGTTCACAATCTGGCAGTTGTCAAACACTGGAGGGACTCCTGTTGCTGCCTTGTACCAGTGGGAAAGTGAGTCAAGACAATGAAGGTCTAGCTGCTCTCAGCTCCATGGAGAAGAAAAAGACAGGAGACAGTCTCAGAGGTCCCTCTCAGGGCTTGAAAGTTGTTGAGAGAGAGAGGGATACAGAGCTGAGCATGCAGATCTCATGTACTTCCAAGCCAGGGGTCAATTGGGCTCTGAGAGGGTTGGTGCATTAACAGGGGGCATCTGTGAAGCTGCTGACTGGTCCTTTCTTACCACCTCCTGCAGGGATTAAGATCCCAGAATCCTGCGTCGAGCAGGTGCGGAAAGAACTGAAGCAGATGGATGAGAATGTGAAGCAAAAGCAGAGGCAAGCCCTTTTGGTAGCGGCGGCAGCCTCTCAGCCAAACCTTCCCTACCCCGTCCATCAGCAGACACTTCCGCTGGACCTGAGCCAGTCCACGGGGGGCACTGGCTTCTTGCCCTCCCAGCCATCCTCCTTGCAGCAGGATGAGATCTTGGACCTGACCTACAGCCCCTCCAGTGATGGCATCCCAGACCTCTGGGCCGAGACCTCCACCCAGCCGCCACCACCTCCCCCGCCACTGCATTTCGGCTTCCCCCTTCCCTACAACAGTGCTGCAGCTTTGGCTGGGAACTTACCCCTTGGCTCCCCCTCAGCACATGAACATTTGCCCCAGGCCCTGGTCCCTCCCCTCTCCAATGGCTTCTCTTTGCCCAGCCAGGACATCAACTATAAGGAAGTTTTGGAGGAGATGTTGAATTCCCTGAATGTGGGCCTGGAGGACAGTAGTGCTCATGCTGCTTCCACTGCGCCGGAGCGCCAGAGCGTCATCCAGTTCAGCGGTCCTTTTCCCAGTTTCTGCGATGATGACAGCTGAGCCCCCCCCCCCCCCCGCCCCCCCCCCCCCCACATTTTTAATCTGGAGGCCTCGGGTGACGTTTCCAGAGGCATCCTGTCTTCGGGTTTGTTTTTATACCGGTCGGACCACTTCTCTCTTTTTAAAACAGGGATGGGAACGGAGAGAACGTGTAGTTAACACAGAAGTTTATTTATATATAATATACAGTCACTTCTGTACTAATTTTTATATATATCTATATATGTCTCAGTATAGATATGTACAAAATAGAGGTCCAGAGATGGGGAGATGTGGGGGGACAGCACACTGAGGCACCTTACAGGAGTGAGTGGCATGTTGCCATTCCCCCCCCCCCCCACAATCCACCCCAACTTCTTCACCCAACCTTCAAGCTGCACCCCCGCCCTTATGCAAACTACTGAGTTTGGAAAGCTAGGATCTTTATACTATATATATATATATATATATATATATTTCTTTCTTTCTTTCTTTCTTTCTTTCTATTCTGCCCAGTTTCTCAGGAGGGAATCGCAATTTGAACCCACAGCAGCCCAGAGACAAAAGTATTGTGGCCTTTCACTAGGTTATTCTGTTTCTTTTTTCTTTGTATATGTGGAAACCTAAGTGACTGCTGCACAACTGGGGATCTGTCGATGCCTGGCTACTGGTTCTAACTGGAGAGCTTCCCAAAGTTTCTAGACCTCATGGAGGCGGGAAAGAGTTTGTAGAAGGGGATAAATTTCATCAGGGAAAACACTTGGCCAGAAAAGCCAGAACTTTTCTGTGATTTTAGACAAATTAGGTAATTTTTCTGTGCATGCCACCTCTTATTATCTTTCTCCATCTCTGGTGGGATGATTTACTGTCAGATTCACCTGATTTTGCAACTTGAGTTTCCTTTTGGGAGTGGGTTTTTCTTACTCTCTTTTTTTGCAGACTCTTGTCTATGGCCCAATTTTTGTTTTTAAAAAACATGATTTATTATGGTCTGTCTGCATACACTCATGGCTGCCAAGGGTCCTTTCTGCAGTGACTCATAAGGAAAGCCTTTGCCTGGGTGAATAGGAACAGTATAGGGGTACATGTGTGTTGCAGCGTGCTACACATAAACACACTTGATCCCTTAAGCTTTTCCTCTCCCCAAAATGCTGGATCTGGTAACATAGGTGTACATGCAGATAGATCTTATGCTTCAAACTCATTCATTTGATTCTTTCTGCGAGTCCTGGCTGTTTGAATCAACATCTCTGGCAAAATTACCAGAGCTTCAAGGAAGAATTGTAACTCAGCAGAAATTGTTCTTCACCAAAAAGGCTGTTTAAAGTCTTAATTTCCCCAAACTCTTGAGAGATGCTGGGTGCAAGGCAGTTGGCTCATTGTGTGGAACTATCAGGGCTAGAATTTTGCTTTGGTTTGAGGCAAGTGGTTGAGGAAAACATTTGGCTTGCATGCAGAAGGTTCCAGGTTTAACTATTGGGAACCAGTGCCAGTCAGCTTACAAATACTACTCTGGATGGACCTGGAGTCTTTTTTGAGTTAAAATACTCTCTGTTATGTTCCTAAGCCTGCCAGATCTCAATATCTTCAATTTCATATCTTGTTTCTATTTCATATCAAAGAATCTTAGAATTGGAAGAGCCTTCAAGGGCCATCCAGTCTAACCCCATTCTGTCATGCAGGAAGACATAATCGAAGCTGTCCCTGTGGCAGATGGCCATCCAGCCTCTGTTTAAAAACCTCCAAAGAAGAAGACTCCACCACTCTCCAAAGCAGTGTTTCCACTGTTGAACAGCTATTACTGTCAAGAAGTTCTTCCTAATGTTAAGATGGAATCTCTTTTCTTGTAGCTTGAAACCATTGCTCGATTTCGTAGTCTGTGGAGCAGCAGAAAATAAGTTTGCTCCATCCTCAATATGACATCCTTTCAAATATTTAAACATAGATCTCATATCACCTCTTAATCTTCTCTTCTCCATGCTAAACATACCCAGCTCCCTAAATTCACTCTTCATAGGGCATGGTTTCTAGACCTTTCACCATCTTGGTTGCCCTCCTCTGGACATTTTCCAGCTTGTCAAGATCTCTCTTGAATTGTGGTGATCAGAATTGGACACAGTATTCCAAGTGAGGTCTGACCAAAGCAGAATAGAATAGTAGTACAGTTGGTCCTCCTTATCCACGGATTTCTTATCCACGGATTCCAGCATCCACGGCTTGAAAATATTCAAAAAAAGTATAAATTCCAAATAGCAAACCTTGATTTTCCATTTTATATAAAGGACACCATTTTACTACCCAGTTGTATTTAATGGGACTTGAGCATCCATGGATTTTGTTATCCATGGAGGGTCCTGGAACCAAACCCCAGTAGATAACAAGAGACCACTGTATTACTTCCCTAGATCTGGACACTACACTTCTACTTATGGAGCCTAGTATTGCATTTGCTGTTTTAGCTGCCACATCACACTGTTGACTCATGTTCAGCTTGTGGTCTCCTACATCCCTTTTTGCACGTACAGTTGTCAAACCAGCTATCCCCCATCCTATATCTGTGAGTTTCATTTTTTTTTCTAAGTGTAGTACCTTACTTTTCTCCTTGTTGAAATTCATTTTGTTAATTCTGGCCCAGATGTCTCAGGGAATTTTGAATTTGATCTTGTCCTTTGAGTATTAGCTACCCCTCCCAATTTGGTGTCATCTCCAGTTTCGATAAGCATGCCCTCTATTCTATCTAAGTCATTGATAAAGATGTCGGATAGCCCTGGGCCCAGGAGAGAACCTGTGGGATCCCACTGGTCACTTCTCTCCAGGATGAAAAGGAGCCATTGTTGAGTACCTTTTGGGTTAAGCCTTTTTACCTACCAAGTGGATTTGTTAGGAAAGGCTGTTTATGCCCTGTTTATACACTTTTTTGGATTTCGCTGCCCTTCTCCTCCATTAGGTCTGATGCTGCATTGTTGTCTAGTTACACAAAATGAGTCAGTGGCCATACAAACCCAGTACATTCTTGCATATTTTTATTCATAGCATATTTTCAGTTCTTTTGCTCTAAAGTGGCAAAATAAGTACAGATATGTTTGTTTCCACCACAGAGCCAGGCTGCAAAATGCACTTGCTGTATATACTCATATATAAGTCTAGAAATTTTAGCCAAAACATTGGCCCCCAAAACCCGGGTCGACTTATCCACGGGTCAGTGTAAATACTGTATTTTAACTCTTGTAAAAAAGAATACCATTCCCTGGTGAAAGGCAAGAGCGCAGTGTGTCCTGGAAGCACTGACCCCCTTCTACTCTTTCATCCATCCAGCCTTTAGGGTAAACCCAAACCTTTATGCCGGCCAGAATTTTGTAAGTTGCTTGACATTGTTTTCCTTTGCTTTCATCATTTACATCGTTTGTTGCATGCCCCTAAGTTTTACCATCGACTTATCCACGGGTCATATCAAAATCCATAATCTTGGTCCCAAAACCTGCCCTCGACTTGCACATGAAGTCCATTTATAGTCGAGTATATACAGTAGTTTCCCTCGGAGGAAGAAATCAGAGCATTAACTTCATTTTGTACATTCTTTGAGGCAGGGACCAGATCATTTCTGTAGTTTGCTCATGATACATCCCATTTCCATTTGCAAGATCAAAATATTTTACTAGCCATAGGGTGAAGCCAGGTAGTCCAGTTTCGACTGGTTTGTGGATTGTATCAGCAGGAAGATGGGGGGCGAGAGAGGCTTTAAAACTCAGGAAAGAATCAGAGGATCCCCCCAGAATATATTCAGAATTTTATGTGGCTACTTTATAATTGTTTAATAAAATATAGGTCTATGCAGTTTCCCTTCTTGCTCTCTGTAGAGGTTGGACAGGGTCTCTCCCCTTATATACACTCCCTACTCCAGGATCTCTCCCCTCGCCATCATTTGGTCAGGAAGATTAATAATGATACTACTATTATGTTATCAGCTACTTTTTAACTAAATTATTACACTGTTTTATTTCTATTGATTGTATGTATTTTTTAAAAAATTGGGGGGGAAAACCCCACCAACCCCTTTTTTCCTCTGGCACTTTCTAACCTCCTTCTTTGTCTGCTTAATTATAATAATAATAATATTATTTTTTTCTATGCATATTTATAATGAATTGGAAATTGTACATATGTAAAAAAATGGGGGGAGCGATTCTTTGTTGTTGTTGAAAATGTGCCTTTTGAACTAATGATTCCGGAATTTTCTACTTGCATCAGAAGGATTAAAATGGTTGCCATTTCAGCTCAGTGGAGACTGTGGGGAAGTCAAAGCTTTTTGTATGTACTTGTATATATATCGGTGGGGGGGGGGCAATGGGAACCAAGATGTTGCTAATGGAGTACTGTCTTTGAGCTCTGTTCTTCCATGATGGTGGATATTTGCCACCATGCCAATTTCAACCTATGGTAGCCTTATGAATCAGACACCACCAAGAACCCGAATCATCAACTGCCCTACTCAGCTGTTGCAAAGTCAAGGCACCTATGGCTTCTTTGACTGAGTCTATTCACCTGTAGTGGAGTTTTCTTCTTTCCCTACAGCGTTCCACGTTACCAAGTATTATCGTCTTTTGAAATGAGTTCCATCATCTCATGATATGCCCAAAGCGTGACAGCCTCGGTTTAGCCTTCTGGGCGTTTAGGGAGAGGTCAGTCTTGGTGTGTTCTAAGACCCGTCATTTGCCTTTTAAGCAGTCCATGGTATCTGTACAAGTCAACTGGGCATCAGTTTCCAGACCTCCTGGACTCATTCAAGAGAGGATTAGGATAAAGACGGGGAGGATAAGACTGTCACGTTAACCAGTAACAATGGCTCTCATGTTACCTCTTTCATAGAGCCATTGTTTCCCTGTCATGGATGAACTTTAAAAGCTTTGCATTTATCTCCCACTCATCTTGTGGGCTTCACATTGGCATCATCAGGTTCGGCAGCCGTCTCTCAGGGGTTATATGGCCTTTGGAGTCACTTCCAGCACAGGGTCTGATGTAACCATGCTGGTCAGGTTTTAAAGACAGCTGCTTTTCTTGCTTGACATGTCCATTCAATGATGATGATTTATTTTTCTGTGCTGTCCTCTCATCCTCACAACCAGTCCGTGAAATACATTAGGCTCTTCTATTGAGCTTTGAATCCATGCCTGCCCATCTGTCTCTCCAGGAGGTCCTATTGGGCTTTTAGAGATGGCTAGGGTGAACAACTCTCAAAGGGAAGTAAAAAGCGACTGAAATACCTTTATTTACGAATATTCACCTAAGAAAGGGTGATGGTTGAGAGGACCACCTGATTGTGTTTCAGTGAGATATAGCCATATTCTTGGCTGTTACGATTTTGGAAGATACCTGGATGCACTTCAGCAAGAACAGTCAGGTCAGGAAATGGTCACTTAGCATCACATCCGTTAACAGTCTAGCTACTAATACTTGCCATGATGGTGTTCACATAGTCAAGTTTCAAAAATAAGAGAACAAGTGGAAAGAAAGTCAATTTATTAGAGACACAAGGTGTTATTTCCTTAGAGATACTTTGATAGCAATTTCATGTTTTATGCTCCTCTCTGATTAATCTTAAGGGTTCAACCAGCATGGCTGGTTTTCAAGCATTGCAAGATGGAAGGACAGAGACGTGCTTTTTCAGCCCTATAGTGATTGCTTTTAAAAAGCCATGTTCCAAGTACTGGCTACAACTTAATGCAGGGCTGGATGATTTTTCCATCTGCCAAATGGTCTTTCGTACCAGAGGTCTGCACTCACTGTTTCTTGCAACCTCAACACAATGGCAGATCGCACAAGATTTTTGAGCCATGGCTGTGCAGCAGCCTTTGTCAGGGCACAGCTTAGTGTTTTGCAATTCCAGCCCTGTGGCATGTGTGGGAGGTGTGTGTCAGTTTAGTGTAACTATGTTAATTTATACAATCTGTAATCCATCTTTTAGAACCAACTGACTCAACCTGGCTACTAATATGTTTAATCAGTATCCTAAAACTGATGGAAAAGGAGACAAGAGATTCTTGTGGCAGTAAGTTCTCATGGCTGAAAGCGAAGTAGTAATCTCTTTCCTGGAACTAAACAGGAGGAGAGAGCTCTTCTCCCTTTCTAGGAATACTTGACTCTCAGATTCTTCCAAGCTAAGACTGGCAACAGACTCAGGATTAATGGTAATCTTTTCCACATAATTTAGTGGGGAATTCAGCCACAAGTTGTAGTGAGGGGCAGGGGTAGAGCAGATCACAGAAGGAAACATCTACCATTTGCTCCTTATCATGGTGATTGTGTGCTAACTCCAGATGGAGCAGCAGTCTACCTTGACAAAAGTAGATGAAGGACCTTGTCCTTCTGTCCTGCTTGGCTTTCCAGAGGGAAAAAGGATTCTGCCATACGTCAGCCTTAAGTCCAATCAAATGGGATTACATTAAGACACTGAAAAGCAACAACAGATACAGAAGCAGTAGATGAGCACCAAAGATAATAGGCTTGAGATTGCAGATAAAGGGATAGAAGTGTGTCCTTTTAAGTAACATCCATATAATTGCTTGTTCTATTTTTATCCAAGCTGCCTTCCCAGGAACTTGGGCTCATGTTTTTATCTTTTGGACACCACCCTACCTGAGGGGGCAGAGAAGTCATCTGGCTATGGTCCCAAGCAAGATAGTCAGGACATCTTTGGGGGTGAAGGGGAGAACAGATTAGGCTGTACCTTCCCCTGTTATTTCCACACCCTACACTTTAGTTGTTGATTGCACTGCACAGAGAATGGAGAGTAGGTTGTTGCCCTGATGCCAATAATTGGGAACCTCCAGGGGTTCTTGGGATTCAGGCTCCTA
Source organism: Sceloporus undulatus (assembly GCF_019175285.1). Taxonomy (NCBI): domain Eukaryota; kingdom Metazoa; phylum Chordata; class Lepidosauria; order Squamata; family Phrynosomatidae; genus Sceloporus; species Sceloporus undulatus. Next base: position 27,907,707 of record NC_056528.1, read on the forward strand.
TCAGCCTCCGGAGATGGCAAGAGTTGGGGCCCTCCATGGATGTCTGTTCTGGGAGCCTTCCTCAACCTGCTGTCCTCTAGACATTCTGAATTGCATGGCCCTGGTCAGGGATCAGAGTTTCCATCCAATATCTGGAAGCCACCAGGTTGGGAAAGGCTTGAAGACGCAAGTACTCATTGTTCCTCTCACATCCTCTTGGAAGTTTATAGAGCAGCACCCAGATTGTTGGGGGCAAATTAGCTTTAAATCGCTTAAACACTGCTTAGGCGGTATGAATGAAGCTTCCAGGTAAGGAAGACCAATTAGCCTGATCAGATCAAACCCAGCTTTCCATCCAGTCATCAGCTAGAACCATGAAGACTAGGATCCTACTTGATGTTTAAGGGAAGGACTAGAGCCCATAAGTACAGCCATGTTAGGACATTGCAGCAGATAACTGGAGCAGACAACACGGCCTTAGGTGGGGAACTTTTCTCACTTGGCATAAGCAAGTGTCTTTAAAATCTTTTTATTTAGTTAATTTATATCCCACTTTTTTTCTAGTATGAGACCAAGGCAGTATCTAAGATGGAGGCAGCCATGGAGAATTTGATGCATAAAGTTTTCTTAATACTCAGCCCAGCCAGCACAGAATCCAGGACACTCAATTGTGAAGAGGAAAAAAATAACTCCTTTATTACTACAAAGCTCAGCTCGTGCATCTACAAGTGTGCCAGCCAGCAATTGTCCCATAGGGGCCTCCTCATCCCTGTGAGCTCATGCCAGTTTGTCAAGCCTGTCTCACCAAGTGAGTTTGGCTTGAAGGCAGGCTATCATGGAGGCAGAACATCCCAGGAAAGCGGAGGAGCAAGCTGCAGGGTCCAAGACGACAGGATCAAGGCCTATAGGTAAGCAGGCAGGTCCTTCTCGATCACCTGTGGGGGAGACATGGAAGTGTGAGATGGGCAAGTGACAGTATCAGTTGTTGCACAGAAACCTGCCTTAGACGGATTAAAAATATGAGCCACACTGAATGCCAGTGGTGCTCGCTGCCTGACCTAAGATGCTGTGGATTGGAACCCAGGGCCTTTTGCATGCCAAACACATGACCTACCACTGAACTGTGGAGATTTTCCCAAGGGCAGAGCAAAACTAGCCTCCCCATGGTTCTGAATAGAAAAAAAGCCATAGGAAACTGGTTAGATTATCTGCTAACGTTACATACTCTAGAGATTTTATCTACTACCCAGTACTCATTTGGAGGTAACAGGGATCAAACTTTCTGTATGCAGTGTGCTCTACCACAAATTCTGGCCCTTCTCAATTTCAGTTAAGATTCTAGTTCTCATTATTCTAAAGAAGGGTCTAGTTTAAGTTTCTTTATCATTGTTTTTCTGTGCCATCAAGTCGTTTCCGACTTGTGGTGACCTTAAGGCAACCCTATCGTGGGATTTTCTTGGCAAGGTTTGCTCAGAGGAGGTTTGCCATTTCCTTCCCCTGAGGCTGAGAGCGTGTGACTTGCCCAATTTCTTTGTAAAAAAGATATAGGTTTCCCCTTTGACAAGGTTGTCCAGTTGTGTCCGACTGTAGGTGCTGCACCAATAAAAATGTCTTTATAGGTGCTGCCAAAGTCTCTTTGGGTCAACAAACTGAACCAAATGGACCACTGGTTGCCTGGTAAGACCTCTCTTAGCATCACAGGCATCAAGACTGACAAGCCCAAAGGGAAAGTCTCCCCAAAATCAATGCAGCTCAGTAGTAACACCGCCAAATCTCCCTCCCACTTTTCTTCAAGATCCCTTATAGAAGCCCAGTCAGTAAAGGGACATCTCAAATGCCTGCCACTTACAAATGGGTCATCCATGGGGCTGTACCTCTTGACCACCTGGCCTTCTCTGTTGATGAGAAACTGGAAGAGGAGAAAGAAGGGAGCTGGTGAAGGACAAGGACTATTTCTGCCTGAACAGGGTGAAAGAGAGAGGGCTCAGCTATTCAACAAGGGGCTCAAAACTGGGAGCATCTTTTCCAAGTCCTTTCCTAGAAATTCACAGAGATAGGATATGCAGAGATGGGACTGCTGTACACAGAACAAAAACCACCTAGTAAAAAAGTTATTTCCAATGAAAGAAAGGCCCCAATGGGATTCTCTAGCTTAAAATAGGGATGTTGAAAAGATGTTTGTATCAATGGCTGTTCAGACAGAAGGGCATGATGGAACTGCCATGTTCAGAAGCAGTATACCAATTTCTAGGGAGCAACAGCAGAAAGCTCTTGCATTTTTGATCTGTTGTTCAGCTTTCCAAAAGTAGGCAGGTAGTCAGTGGGGAAAATGGGGAGGCTGAGCTAGAGAGACTGTTGGGAATTCCTTTTTGTTTGTCTGAAAGGGGGATGGAGGAATCTGCGGCAACGCAGGTGGAGGCATGTGATACCCATAATAATAATTTTTATTTCTTATTTGCCTCCCCAAGGCTCAAGGCAGGGTACAGCATGGATTAAAATACAATGTGTAACTCACCATTAAATATGTAAATTAAATACATAAACATAGGATTTTACATTACACATTAAAATCATCCAGATTAAAAATATATCTATTTAAAATTCATACTTTAAAACTGACTGGGTAAGGCCTGCCACAAGATATGTCTTTGTGCTGTTTTAAATTCAGACAGCATATTTAGCTGTCTAATCTCTAGGGGCAGTCGATGAAAATGCCCTCCGGGTGACAGTTGCCAGCCAATGTTTGACTATTGGCTTCTGGGAATTGCAGTCCACTCCCATCTGGTGGGCCACTGGTTCTCCACTGAGATGAAACAACAGCCTTGGGAAACGTTTAACCCTCCAAATGTTTGAACACCAACTCAAATTTGCTCCATCCAGCATGGCCAATGTTCAGGGATGATAGGAGTTGTAGTGCTACAATGGCTGAATGGCAAGAGCATTTCTGCCCTACTCTACAGCCAAGCTCAATGTGCCTAGTTCCTCATCTCTGGTAAGAGCTGATAACAGTAGCTATTGAAGAAATTATCCAAATTATGGGGCACTTGAAATAAAGTGGCACAGTCAAGTTGGAATCTAGTCACCAATTGAGGATAAAGAGAAGAAGACTCACCTTGCTGAAGTTCCACTTTATTGCACTAAAGCAGGGAGAGAAGGGGGAAAAGGGTACATTTTTAGTCCTACAATCATAGACCTACCAGCAGGAATGGGTTGGAATTATGCACACCTCTATGTTGTTGGACTGGAGCTCCCATCTTCTTGCTGGGGCTGATGGAAGCTGCAGTCCAACTATTAACTGGAGGACAAAACCTGAACACAGACAAACCAGCTTTGCTCCTGCAGTCCCACACTGGACTGCTGTGGGATACCCTTGTATAAACCTACCTTTGTCCATGCAAGAAAGTTTAAACTTTCTTTTACTTTTAATAGCTCATTCCCCAGTTCCCACAGACAAGGAAAATTGTTCTTAAATTTTAAAATAAAACACATGGAAGTTTTTAAGAAAACAACCCATCCTCTCACCGTAAGGACTAGAAGATCAACTCCCCCTCAAAAGAGCTCGGGTTTTGTGGAACTAAATGTAGCTCTCCAAAGGCAAGTAAGAAGTGAGTTGCTATTGTGTACGTTCCCTCTCTTTCTCTCCTATCCATTTCTAAGAATCTCAGCAACAAAATAATGATTGTGACTAGCAAGAACTCACTTTCCCATTGTGCCCTTGCCCTTGGGCTGGCTCTTCATCCATTTCCAGAGAGGGTGGGCCCCTTCCCCATTGACTTCAATTTTGCTGAACATATCAAACTTCACCCCATAACCTGCAGCAAAAGCTTTGATCTCTTCATTAGTGCCTGGCTCCTGGAATAGAAAAAGAAACCTGGGGTTATAAGAAGGGATGGAAAGGGACTTGTTTGCTGAATTGCCCTTCTCCGGTGGTGACCATGAGGGAAAGTGAGGCAGCTGCCTCATGTGATGGAGGCATTACCCACCCCCCAAATACCATTCTTCTTAAGCTTTACAGATTCTTCTCCTTGCAGGACTGAATTGTCCCACTGAAGTAGCCTGTTGCCACCAGAAAGGATGGGGGAATTGTCTCACGCAATAGTTGCAAGCTGTGAGTTACTTGTAATTACCTCCTTTTGCAGTAATAAAGCCATTACTCAGTAATAAATCAAGTAAAAGGGGACAACTCCACTTCTTTTGCAGTGGAAAAAGTTAGTTTTAGAGTTTCAGAGGATGCAGCCTTGCTCTGGAAGTGTGCTTTGTACCCGATACCTGCAGCTAGTAGCATTCTGATGCTTTTTTAAAATCATAAATTACTTTTTAAAAGAATAAACATGAAAATTATCATGGTAACCAACTACTTTGGGGGAAGGTGTCTTTGAAATGGAAGTGTAGTTTTAAAAACATTGCCAGAACTGAAGAAAGAGGCTGTGTCCAGTCTTGTACATTTACATACAAAGAAATGGGAATCTTGGCCCCCCTTCTACTTCTTTGAGGTAGGAAAGCATCTTGGTCCAATCCTGCCCTCCCTGAGGCAGGAGGGCTTGATGCCAACCATCTCCCCCACCCCAAAACTGAACATCACCACCCCTGCAAGTCTTACCTGCTTGCCGAACTGGTTGCAGGGGAAAGCAAGGATTCGTAAACCACGCTCAGCTAATCGACCGTACATGTCGACAAACTGAGTGTAGTTTACGGGTGTTTTGCCTCATTTCGACGCGACGTTGGTGATGATGCAGACATAGCCCCTGAGGAAGAAAGGAAGGATGAGGCAGACAGTGTGGAGAAAATACAGGTCCTTGGACCCACTTTTGGGGTGCTCAGGCCTCCTGCCATTCCCAGAAAGACCACCAATCCCAATTTTTCTTTTATGTTCAGTGCAATTTCTGCGCTTTCCTTGTGCAAAAATCCAAGCAGAAAACACACCAACTCCTCTCTTTTCATCAGACTCCTTCTCAAAATGGTGAGAGGACACAACGAGGCATCACTTCCAGTCACAATTTTGGGAAGGACTTGGATGACAACAGAGGCAGCGTTGTGTTGTGGTTTTGAGTGTTGGACTATGACTCTGGAGATCAGGGTTCAATTCCCAGTTCACCCATGAAACCCATTGGATGCCCTTGGGCAAGTCATACTCTCTCAGCCTCAGGGGAAGGCAAAGGCAAACCTCCTCAGAACAAATCTTGCCAAGAAAAACCCATGAGAGGGTCACCCTAAGTTGGGAACAACTTGAAGTCACAAAACAACAATAGAAGAGGCATTTGAGAGCAGTTGCTCAGGTAGGTACAACCTGTAGTTTTGAGGGTGGGTGAGTTGGAAGGGAGCAAACAGACCCTTGGGCCCCATGCAGTTGCTCCCTCCCCAAGTAGACAGCCACTCATGGCACTGGTAAAATGTGCTGGAAGCAATCTGATATGTTCCTGCTCAGCAGCAAGCTCTCCTGGACACGGCAGGGCTGGCCTTCAGGGAATCCTAGGTGGGGACAGTATTCTTAATTCTGATCCAGCCCATATTTTTTAATTTATGCACTAGATTTGTATTCCGTCTTTTCTTCACTGACCTCACAGCAGTCTCCATGGCTCTCCTCCTCCTGCACAGAGACAGACAGACAGAGTGGCCCAAAGTCACCCTGCAAGTTTCAGTGGAGACGGGCAGCTGGATGTGCCAAATCCAATACTCTAGCCACTACCTATATTCCCTTTGCTGTTTTTTTATTCCTTACTATCCTCGTGGTGGTTTCTGCTTATCACCTGTAGTGTGATTTATGAGACATAACATATTTCAAAATACTTTTCATTGCAATGGTCTTTTAAGCATTCATTCTTCCCTTGGGCATGTAAACTAATGATTATTCAGAGTCTCAGTGGAAAGGAGAGGCATTTTTGCCTGGCTGGGACTGAGCTGACTTTCCTTTTACTGGTCTTGCTGCTGGGTAGCAATGTACCAAGCAAAGCTTGGAAAATTACTCTTTTGGATCACAGTTCCCAAAATCTCGACAAGCTATGAGAGTTGCGGACAAAATGTAATATTAGTCTAGAGCAATGGTTATCAACCCTTGGTCCTCCAAATGTTTGGGATTTCAACTCTCAGAATTCCTGTGCACTGGCCATATTGGTTGGGGGTATCTGGGAAGCGAATCCAAACTGTTGGGAGGACCAAAGATATTAAGAACTGCTTGCCAAGAAGAATTTAAAAAACAACAACTATGTTTTACGTGCTTCCCAACTGGTTAAAACATGTTTTTTCAACCCTCCAGATGTGGTCAGATTATAGTTCCCATTATCCTGCACCAGAATGGGCTTGCTGGGAGAGATGGGAACTGTAGTCCAACAGATCCAGAGGGTACTATGCTGGAGAACCTCAGTAAAATGCAATGGGTGACGCTGAAACATAGATGTTTTAAGTACAAGAGTGATAGAAGCTAAACCAGGCTAGGGAGACAAGGGCTAGAGATCTAAGGCTGAACCCTTCTGGGATCACAGAACTAGATAATGATAGAGTTGGAAGGGGTCCAAAGGGATATCTAGTCAAACCCTCTGCTATGCAGGTATCCATAACTGAAGCAGTTTTGAGAGGAGATGCCCATCTAACCTCTATTTAAAGACTTCCTAAGAAAGAAAGCCTGCCAACCTCCAAAGCAGTTTATTCCATTGCAGTTCTTCCTAAGGTTTACATGGAATCCGCTTTCTTGTTGTTTGAATCCAGTGGTTCTCATTCCAGTCACTGCAGCATCCCAAGACAAGCTTGCCATCTTCTACAAGACCTCCCTTCAGATATTTAAAAACTACTTTCATGTTCCTTCTCAATCTTCTCTTCTCCAAGCTAAGCATACCCATGTCATTCCTTATTAATGCTTTGTTTTCAAATCTTATCATCTTGGTCAGCTGCCCTCTGCAAATGCCTAGAAAAGTGTGCTTTCTAGGTGGTGCCATGGGCAAAGTCATCCAGCCTTGCCCATGGCACCACCAGTTGGTAGTTTCCCAACTGCCAGGGTTTCCCCTAATCTAAGAGTGGAAATGTCTCTCCTAACGGCTTAATCCCCAGCAGTCAAACTTTTCAACTAAAACACGCCGGTATTTTGGGTCCACTGGGTTTGCTTTTAGCCCTACCCAAACGTTTTTAAAAGTTACACTTTAACTGCTTTTACTTTTATTGACAATTGGATTATATTTTTAACTTTTGCATGATGTGTATTTTGTTAAAGCTGTATTTGTTTTAGGCTTCACAAGCTGATTTGAGTCCCAGACTGATAGAGGGGAGGTAAATATAGGATATAAATATACAGTAACAGCAAGTCAAGTGCAACCCCTCTCTGCTCCCCAGAACGTCTCTAGAATTGAATCTGGCGCTTGGGCTGAAAGACTCTTCACCTTGAGGCTGAAACAAACGTTCAAAGCAGGAAAATACCTGTTCCCCAGGGAGTACGTACCTGTACTTTTCCAAGGAGACGTCATTGCCATCGATATCCAGAGCATGGAAGTCGTAGATAGATTTGGCCGATTGCCAGTCGGTCTCTTGGGCACACTGTGGGGAGGGCACAGAGAGAGAGAGAAAGTAGGAAATACATGTTAACAGCACTTCTGCCTCACTGGGCAAATAATGTTGAGAATGATGGGAGTTGCAGTCATAAAATCATGGTGAAGGGTCTAGAAACCATGCCTTATGAGGAAAGACTTAGGGAGCTGGGTATGTTCAGGCTGGAGAAGAGAAGGTTAAGGATATGATACCCCTGTTTAAATATTTGAAGGTGTGTTATATGGAGTGACTCTTTAGAGTTTGGAAGAAGATATATTGTTTTCTTTTAGATAACAAGTTCCAGAATCCCCAGGATGGAGATTCTGAGATCTGTTGTAAAATATTTTTACATACAACATTTCCAAGGTCTGATGGCACCCATAATGTTTTATATACTCACACCATGCTAGCATAATGCCTCCACAAACCATGGCTTTGTCCCAACCATAATCCACAACACGCTTCTGTTTTGAAGGACTGGAGTGTCCCAGTTTCCTTCAGATGTCATGGTTGGATTAGTGACCTAGTTTGTTAATGCATACATAAGACCAGAAGGCCTGCGTACATGTTTTGTGCGCACACCTAGACCCTGATCAAACATACAACACTAAGTGACTGATGGGATGTGCAATGTTACTCCCCACACACAATTAACAAACAAGAATCAACAGCAAGAGATTAGAGACAGAAAGGAGAAGGTGGAACAGAAGTATGGCTATGCAGGAGCAGATGTCTGATCTGGAATTTGACCCACTGGAACGCATCCAGAAGAGAGCAACCAACATGGGTAAAAGGCCTAGAAACCAAACCTATGAGGAATGGCTCAGGGAACTGTGTATGTTTAGCTTGGAGAAGTGAAGACTGAGGCTGTGATAAGATAGCCATCTTTAAATACCTGATATTGTACAGGAGAGGGAGCGAGCTCATTTTCTGCTTCTCCAGAGACTAGAACATGAACCAGCAAATTCAAATGGTAAGAAAAGAGATTGCACCTAAACATTAGGAAGAATCTCTCAAGAGGTGTTCAACAGCAGAATGGACTGCCTCCGTGGGTAGTGGGCTCTATCTTTGGAGGTTTTTCAATAGAGGTTGGATGGACCTCTATCAAGAATACTTTAGTTGTGGATTTTTGCATGGCAGGGGGCTTGGCATCTCTCCCAACTCTACGACAAGAAAAAACTGAATACCCCTCCTTCTGTCAAACAAAGCAGGACCCAATTGCTTCAAAGATGTTTCTAGCTCTTCCACTCCAAACCAGAAACCCCAGCTTTTTAAAAATCCCTTTTCTGGGCTGTGAAGGCTGCGCTTCTCCCTTTTCACAGCACCAGCATTTTATTTTATACTTTTTAAAGGGGAAATCTGATCAAGGAGAGAACATGGGGCACAGAGGAATTTCAGCCTCTGTTAGCCATGATATGACAAGAGGTTGGATCCAGATTATACAAGTAATGTGATAATCCTGTTGAAAGCAAGGGAATTAAAAACATGGATTGGGATCCATCCCTGCCTCAATTTCCCCTTCTCAGGAGGGCAACCAGTCACATTCTGGGAAACCACCAGTTGCAGCTATCAAAACAACAGCATAGAGACATAGAAATCTCCTTAGAGCATGCAGAAGTCTTATCTTCTTGAGCAGCAGCCAGATTTCATTTTCCTACAGTCATTATGCCTTTGTTACTACAAGACCTCCAGTGTGAATTTAACAAGACAACCCTAGAAATGTATGACTTGACTTGATCCCCTGCAGAATACAGTCAGCCCTCCATGTTTGCGGCTTTGACTTTTGTGGATTTGATCAATATGTTCTCTCTACGAATCCCTAGGTCCTCCAGCACGACTCTGTGGTCAACTTCTGCCAGAAGCTGCTTGGAAAACCTATAGAGATTCCTAGAAAGCACACTTTTCTAGGCATTTGCAGGTCCTCCGGTGCAATTCTGTGGTCAACTTCCAGCAGATGTAAACCATGGAGTTGTGCTGGAAGACCTACAGATTCCTAGAAGTGTACTCTCAGGTAAAAAAGTTTTTTGTTTGAAGCTTTCATGCGGGTCCTGTGCCCATAGACCAACAAATGTGGAGGGTCCACTGCGCTCAGGAGGCCCCAGCGTCAACTCCCCAGTAAAAAGAACAGTTAGGAGATACGAGAAAAAGATTTCTGCAGGAACAAAGCAAAAAGCTTAAGGTGCCACAAACTGTCAGTTTTTCTTCCAACCACAGCATATAGGTTTAACCAGGCAAAATAACCCCTCTCTTTGTTCCTCATCCTTTCCCCCAAAGGTTGGGACTCAAGGAGGCTTAAAGAAAGAATTTGCTTGTTTGCAAAGCAGCATTCAGTTCCTGTCCTAGGGCACTTCTGGGATTCTGTGAAGGGAGAATTAGTTCCACAGCTTTTGGTCCTCAAGTGATTCCAAAACACAATAGAATGAAATTCCACCCCCGCCAACTATCAAACCATTGCTGCATAAAACCCTTCCCTTCGGTCATAATCACGAGTCCAACAGTCCACCTCCACACAGATTCCAGTTGCACAAGGCTTCGATTGTGCAACCAGCAACAAAGGGAGAAGCTCGACAGCAAGGAGATTGTTTTGGCTTCAGCTTACTCTCATTTCTTTTTATAGCCAGGCTTTACCCAATCCAAGATAACAGAGATCCACAACAGGAGGACTGTGCAAAAGACAACCAAATCTCCTGACTCATTCACACTGCAGAGCCAGTCTCCAGAGAATAAGGGCGAAGGTGAGCAGCTTCCCACATTATCAGCATCTCTATCTCACTGCATTGCAGCTAAAGGCATTGGGCAAAGCCCCTTACTGCAACTAGCTTTCCCTTGCTGCTCGCTTTGAGGTCAATGTTTTCAACCTCTAAGACACTTCCAAGTCACAAAAGCCCCCAAACTCCCTGATTTAAGGCATGACTCCAGGTCTTCTTTTGTAGCATACCCCCTCTCCTCTCGCTTCCTCAAAAGACACTTCTGTTACAGTTCCCTTGGTTTGTCACCTGCAAAACTAAAGCCACTAGGAGGAAGTTAAGTAACAAGCTTTGGAGACTGGTGTGTGTACAAGTGTAGATCTCAAGGAGAGCTATGTAAGTACAAGCGGATGTGTAAAATGATGAGGAGAAGCTATTTTACCTTCTCGTAAGTATGAGAACAGAGAGTCCCCTCATGGAATCCACTGGCAGCAAGTTCATAATGGAGATTGTTCACTTGTGAAACTCATGGACACAGAATGTGACAACCGCTTCTCGGTTAGAAGGTCAAGTGGATTTTTAACGTGAAAGAAGTCTTATCTCCAACTACCAAAAAGTGTGGAGGTTTCAACACTAGCCTATTGCACAAAAACTGTTTGTCATCTGTCAAAGAGTACACCCAACATCACTAGATAAACCTCAAAAAAATGCTACTACATTTGTTTTGCTTCAAATACCAGATCCTGGAGACCAGGGTTTGGTTCCCAGCTCAGCCATGGAAACCCACTGGGTCACACACTCTCAGCCCCAGAAAACACTGAAATAGGGTCACCATAAATCGGAAACAACTTGAAGGCACACAACAACCACCAGATTCTCAAGGCAAGTAAGGGAATGACTTCATCCCTTCCATGCACTGTTAGGCTTCATTCCTATTGATTTTGGACCATACATATGTGTGCGTGTGTACTGGGTTCAGCTAACTGAAGCTTTCATTCCTTTGCTCCGAGTGGCTGAAAGTCACTGGCCCTCTAAGGAAGTTTCTACATTTAAAAATGTGCAAACTCTTCTGTTGTCATTTTAATGGCATTGAATAACACCTTGGAGACTCCACTTGAACCTGAAAAGAAGTTGAAAGATATCCTTAATGAACCAAAGAGGTACTTGGATTATCTTTATAAAAGCCTCAGGGGCCCATGACTAAGGTTGAACAGGTCTGCCTAGATTTCTGTCCTCACTCTCTTTGCTGGCTTTGTGTTGTCCAGGCTGTACCAGAACGGTGCCTTCAGGGGCAGGTTTCCTTCACTATTGACTAATTGCAAGATGGTTTTTTTTAATTGCATTCACTGCAACTGCAGATAATTTAAAAGTTCTCTGGGAGATGAAGAACTGCTAAGCGATGTCTTATGATTTCAGATGCTGGCAAAAGATCACATCAGTTAGGAGTCGCACACATTTCTACGTATTTGGCCTCCGGTGTATCTTAATACAGGAGTGAAAAAGTCATTAGTTCAAAAAGTAGTAAGACAGGAAGGAAACAGATGCGTCAGAGAAACAAGGGAGAAAAGAAAGAATATCCCAAGGGAAGCAAGTTTAGAAGAAAAGAGATCACAGGTAAGAGACTGCCAAATCGGACAGGGAAAATAATTCAAAGGTTAGTCTGTAGAATCAGTATGTAGAGTGATCTTGTAGCACCTTTGAGACTAAGGCCTGTTACAGACTGCCAAAATAAAGCTGCTTTGGGTCTCTTTGGAGGTATGCTGTTTAAATGATGCATGGATCCTAAGAGTCCGGAAGCTGCCCCAAAGCTGCACTCCAGTTTGAGACAATGTCCAAACCGTAATCCGAAGAGTGGTCAAAGGTCCAGTCCAGTCAAATAGCCAATGTTTTCAGTGCTTAGGAATGGAGTGTGGCTTTGGTGCGACCTCCGGACTCTTAGGACCCATGCATCATTTAAACAGCATTACCTCCAAAGAGACCCAAAGCAGCTTTATTTTGGCAGTCTGTAAGAGGCCTTAGCCATTTGAAGGCCAGATTCAACTCCCAACATCTCTTTGGTCTTTTCAGCACTAGTCAAGAGTATATTTGGTACAGATTCTCCCTGTCTTTCACTCTGGGGCCACAAAATGGGGTTATTTCCTTGTTTCTGTAATGGCTCTGTCTCTCTCTGCATCCCATGATGACTCAGGGGAGCTGAATGCAGCTTCCGTTGCTCCTCAAGGGATCGTAAAGCTTGCGGTAAGCAAGCTGTTTCGGAGGACTTAGAAAGCTCAGCCGCAAGGAAAACAGACTCAACAAAACACACCTTCTGTATGTACTCATGTGTAAGTCTAGAGAGTCTAGTCCAAAAACTGACCCCAAAAACCTAGGTCGACTTATCCGAGGGGCATATCGAAACCCATACCTTTGCCCCCGAAACCTGCCCTTGACTTATAGCCGAGGATATACTTTTTAACAACAAAACCCATCCCAAGGCAGTCCTATTCCTCTTCCGCTGTCGACTCCTGGCAGCCCTGAGGCGGACTTATAATGGGGTTTTCCTGGCAAGGTTTGTTCAGAGGAGAGTCGCCATTGCCTTCCATTGAGGCCGAGAGCGTTCTCAGTCTCCAGAGCCATAGTCCAATGCTGAAACCACTATTAAAGGATAAGTCACAAGGGTTAATAACTAAATAATAATGATAATAATGATAATGATGATTTTTATTGTTTCTGACCCCTCTCCCACAAGACTGAGGCAGCGTTCATCAAGAGAATCCACACAACACAATAAGCCCCACTATCTCCTCCCTCCTTGACGCCACTAATAAACGCCACTAATTATGAAGCCCACTGGGCCAAGTCACACTCTCTCAGCCTCAAGGGAAGGCTCCTCTGCCCAAGCCTTGCCAAGGAAGCCCCATGAATAAGCGGGAAACGCCTCGAAGGCCCACAATAAAAGAACAGAGCCTGAAAAACAAGACCTCTCCAGGGGTCCTCCGAAGAGCGACGCTCTAGCCTCCAGAAGGGAAAACTCCGTGGTCGGACCATAGAGCTCAGGGGAGAGAGGCTAGAGAGGCGCCCTGTGAGGCCTAGTCTGGCTGCACCAAGCCTTCGCTCACCATCGTCCGAGTCAGACCCCGCGTCGCCAGCACTCCGCACAGCAGCGTCCGCTTCACTAAGCACCCAAAGCCCATGCCGCCCGCCCTTCTCCCGACTCCTCCTTTAAGCCTTCCCGTCACGGCCTTGCCGCTCCTCACACTGGCCAATCAGCGGCGCCCTGCGGCCGACGCCTTCCTCAACCAAAGCCCCGCCCCCGAGGCCTTGGCCAATGGGGAGGCCGCGTTTCGCCAACGGACAGGTCGGGGCCGCCCCTTTGCCAGACTCTGAGAGGCTGCGGGAGGAAAGAGTGGCAGAGGGCCGAGCCAATCAGAAAGAGCTGCATCCCCTGCTGCGGTTGTCCTGGTGACGGATATTTGCAGCATCTTTTCAGAGAGAGATTTTCCTGAGGAATAATAATAATAATAATAAATTATATTGTTGCTATTACACATTATATGTTACCTATTATATAATTTATTAAATTATTATAGCATTACGTTATATTATTATTATTATTATAATATATAAAAGCGGGCAGCGGATTGGCTGAAGCCATATAAGGAAGGAGGCGTGGCCATCCTGCGCATGCGCTTTCCCGGCGGTGTCTCCTGAGTATTAGTTTCTTCTGGCGGTGAGGCCAGAGCGGGGAGCGGATTGGTTGAAACCATATAAGGGAGGGGGCGTGGTCTTCTTGCGCATGCGCCTTCCTCGCAGTACCTCAGTTTCTTCTAGCCCGGTGAGGCCAAAACGCGCGGCGCATTGGTTAACTATATGAGGCAAGGGGCGTGGTCTTTCTGCGCATGCGCCTTTCTCCTTCTCGAGTATGTTTCACTGTGCTGCCAAAGCGGGCAGCTTATTAGTTGAAATCATATAAGGGAGGGGGCGTGGTCTTTTCGCGCATGCGCTTTCCTCGCGGTACCTCATTTATCCTAGGTGGCCTATCTTGCGCATGCGCTTTCCTCGAGATGCTTCCTGGGAACCGTAGTTCCCTGGTGAGGCCAAAGCGGGAAGCTTATTGGTCGGAAGTGGAAGGGGGCGGAGCTGGAGTGGGAAGGAGGGAAGCCGGGAGCCTTTGCGCGTGCGCAGTTGGGAAAGGAGCAATGTGGGTCGGCAACATGAGGGGGCTTTAGGGGAAAATGTCCGCCCTGAGGCTGCAGGGGGCGCTGCTGTGGGGGAGAGGTAGGTGCCAAGAGGGGGAAGGAAGGGGGCAGTTAGGTCTCCAAAAGCCCCAGCAGCCCCCCAAAATGTATTGCATTTAGTCCTGTTTATTGAAGCCATGTATTATTCCAGCCATGTAAGCCGCCTTGACTGCTGCAGCAGAAAGGCGGGCTACAAGAGTAAAGTTTGTTTATGTATTATTAAGGGGTGAACCCCCTTTTTCCAACTGAAAGGGGTCTTTTCCCCTTAAGAACTGGCCTTTTGTAAATCTTTTACCTTTCAACTTTCAGCTTCCTTTTACTTTTCAACTTAATTTCCCTCCCCAGCATTGGAAGAGGGAGGAGGGAAACCATCCCAGACATTGGGGGCTGATGCTGTTGTGGTTGTTGTGGTGGTTGTTGGGTGCAATTTGTATTTATATTTCCCACCTCTCTCCAGTCAAAACTACAAACTGCCTCTCATTGGTCACATATGAATTAAACCTATGTAATAGACTTCAGTATTGTCCGGTTCAAGGGATGCGTTCATTGGACAGAAAATGAGCGAAAGAAGAAGACCGGCCTGATAAAGAAGCGGTTTATTTCTGGCAAGGTCTCAGTTTAGGATCGCTTTCCCAATCGATGCCTGAGATTCAGAATAAAAGTAGAGTCCTACTTTTTATAAGCGACACAAATTTCTATTGGATACAAACACTTAAACATAAAGAAATTTCATTCAATCAGGGTCAGGATGCTTGCATGTAGCATAAAACCCAATTCATTATGCATTAGTAACTTTTAGGTCACATTCCACCTGACTCTTATCAATCCTGTCATTACCAGAGGTATCCTTGTAACACTCACAACCTTGTACCCACCTACATGTTCTTTATCTATATCCATTATTTCAACACCAGTCAAAGATGTCTTTGCCTTTCTTACCCCATCGTGGAAAACAGTTCTTCAGCATGTCTCTCGCTAAGGCTAAGGGCCTTTGGAGATATGTTGTTTAAATGACACATGCATCTGAAGAGGCCAGAAGCTGCGCCAAAGCTGCGCTCCAATCCTTAGGACTGGAGCA
>NC_056528.1:27923189-27970285 GCF_019175285.1 Sceloporus undulatus
TGGCTTTGGTGCGGCTTCCAGACTCTTAGGACGCATGCATCATTTAAACAGCATGCCTCCAAAGTGACCCAAAGTAGTCCTTAGTACTAGAGTGTGGCTTTGGTGCGGCTTCCAGACTCTTAGGACGCATGCATCATTTAAACAGCATGCCTCCAAAGTGACCTGAAGCAGTCCTAAGGACTGGAGCATGGCTTTGGTGCAGCTTCCAGACTATTAGAACGCATGCATCATTTAAACAGCACACCTCCAAAGTGACCCAAAGCAGCTTTATTTTGGCCTGTCTGTATGGGCTCTACATTCACCTTTTGGGTCCTTTTCTCACTATATTTCAGGGGAACTAGACATTGACTATTGAAACTTTTCCATCTCACATATGCTCCCTTTTACATTCGCAGGATGCTCAAACATTGCGTCTAACATACGTCTCTATCCCTCGGCACCAGATGGACTGGAGGGAGGACTCTGCTTCTTAGAAGGCACTTGGAAGGCAGAGGTCCAAGTAGCAGTAGCACTAGCAGCTGCTGCTTCTTCTTCCTCCTCCTGGACCCCTGATAAGTCACTGTGATCCTCCCATTCTCTCTGCATGAGTGTTTTATGCTCTTCTTTCTCTCAGAGTCCACAGCAGTGGCAGTTGGGATGGAGGGAGGGTGCCTCGTCAGCTGCTGGGGCTGAGAGTGTGTGACTTGGCCACAGTCATGCTGTGGGTTTGCATGACTAAGCTGAGATTCAAACCCTGGTCTCCAGAGTCCTAGTCAAACACTCAGTTCTGGGTCTCGCGGGTTGGCATGAGTTGGAAACAACTTGAAGGCATGCAACATCAATGATACACATACAGGGAGCACACCACTTTAAACCCCCCCCATTCAAATTCAAAGGCCTGCCTACATAAAAATACCTTCACCTTCCGGCGGAAAGAGAGCAAGGAGAGCACCAACCAGACCTTCCCTGGAAGAGGATTGAGGGAAAGGGGGTTGTTTGCACATGCTTGCATACCACAAATCCAGTTTGTACCATTATTGCAGGGTATTCCAGGAAGACAAAACCAGGAGGACCCAGAAGTAAATGGAAGTTCAGCAGTTTATTAGCCGGTTGGCTTCGGAGGAATATTTTCCCAAAGTCTGAAGCCTAGGTATACAGGTGATATACCTTTTTATAGGAATTCAGCCAAGGAGCTTGCGAGCTGTACATTGATTGGATGCATAGGATACAAATACTTACACCCCTTTTCAGGTCATTGGATGCAAAACATATACATTCCCTGGCCCTCGTGGTTCTCTTTATTGACATCTCTTATCAGGACTGTTTTCAGTCACTGTCTCACATTGTCCCAGCCTGGCATTCCTTATTTTGAGTAGATGGAGACACTAAGGCACCACTTAAGAGCAATAGAGAGGCCCTGAATTTCAGGAGGAAACCTCTGACCCATCTGTTTATCTATCCTGCAAACAGTTTTACTCTCTAACTCATTAACTATTATTTTACTTCTAGGCATTCTAGCTATTACTGTTTTGCTATTTTGTTAATGTTTGTCTTCCTCAGCATAAAACTGGATTTTGTTAACATTTTGTAGTCTGGTCTCTTGGAGGAGATGCTCTCTCACTATAGATGACCAGCTAAATCTCTTTCTTCAGACTTGTGCTAAAATTAAGGAAGGGGCTATAGGTTTGTGGGAGAGCATCTTTTTTGCTGAAGGTTGCGGGTTCAGTGCCTCCACCTCCAGGTCAAGTTGGGAAAAGACCTCTTTCTGAAACCCTGGAGAGAGACAGCATAGGCTAACCTGAGCTATTTGGACCAATGATCTGATCTGGTATATGTAAATATCTTAATTTTTAATTTAAATCACTGCTGCATTTGGAAACCAAGGACGAGAAACTACATCTATTTAAGTGTTTAGACTGTAGCCCAGCAGTAAAGCAAATTGTTAGCATCTCCAGTTTTAAGAAAGGATCAAGTACAGGTAATAGAGCAGGAAAATCTTTCTCTGCCCGAGACTCTGGAAAGCTTCTGCCATTCACAGTAGACCATGCGGGGCAAGAGAGACATGCAAGATGATGTGGTTTTAAGCCATTTTCTGTGTTCCCTTTGAGAGGATTGAAACCCTTTCTGGTCCCCTACTGTGCTGCACCTACCATGGGATTTAGCTGAATTTGTTCTCGACAGTCTTCCCCTTCTTTGGAAAGAACTACTTTAAAATGTTATTTGTTTCTGTTGCCTTCCAGAGGGTCTATGGATTGGGTTAAGGAACTATTCCTCAGCCAAGGTGAAAGAGGAAGCCAGGAAAAGATGGGTGTTGGAACAGGCAGAACTACTGGAGGGTAAGTCAATGCTTTTCATTATATTATATTATATTATATTATATTACATATTTATTTATTTGGAATTAGACTGTTTTATTTGGTATTAGACAGTTCCCTGCCCTCAGGCTTACAGTTTGAAAAGACATGACACAAAAGGAGAAGGGAATGGCGCTGGGGAAGGACATCAATTCCAAAAGAATTGTTGACACCCTGAGAGATCTATTATTATGAATATCTCCCTTTTTCTTCCAAAGCCAAAACAGAAGGCAAGTTAATACAGTTCTTATTTCTTTATTAAAACATTTATATCCTTAAGCAAGTGCAAAGGCAGGGTCACATCTGAACGTTAAGAACACACAAGTAATGACGGCAGATGATTTGCGTAACTTTAAAGTAAACGATGAAGGCATTGAAATAGGCAAGCTGTCATAAAGTGTTTGAAACAATTTAAAGAAGAAACAGTTTAACAAAGAAGAAAAAACAAGCAACAAATATCAGATTTTGGGTCTTGTCTGAGAAAACTTTGTCAAGATGTGGTCAGATCCATTGAAGGGATCATGACTCAGGATGTTGGTGAAGCTCTGTTCTCCAGGAGGTGAAGAATCAAGATCTAAAACATAGTTCCAGAAACTGGCTTGGTGTGCCAGAGGTCCCAAATGGTGTGTGTTGTTGTTAAGGTATTCGATAAAGATAGACAGTACCAGACTTTTATTTAAACCAGTAGTTCTTGAAAGCCTGCTGAAATTCAAAAAATTAGTCTTTCCCCACAGATGGAAGCACAGAAAACCGGAGGCTATAAGGGAGTTCCAGCTCTGTTTTGCATCCCTGTTACATGTGTGAAGTTGGTGAGACTGAGAAAAGGGCCTGTCTTGAGGATCTCAGGGCTCATTTGGGGAGATACGATCTCTCAGATAGGCCTGTTACAGACTGCCCAAATAAAACTGCTTCGGGTCTCATTGGAGGTATGCTATTTAAATGATGCATGGGTCCTAAGAGTCCGGAGGTCGCGCCAAAGCCACACTCCATTCTTAAGCACTGGAGTGCAGCTTTTGGTGCAGCTTCCAGATTCTTAGGATGCATGCATCATTTAAACAGCATACCTCCAAAGAGACCCGAAGCAGCTTTATTTTGGCAGTCTGTAACAGGCCATAGCTTGGACCTATGTGGTAGTATTACATTTTTATTATCAGTTTCACGGTACTTGGTATTACCAGTTGTAGGCCCAGTTCACGCCAATGCTGGTGTCATTCTGGCATCAAGTCAAATGATGGCTTTTCTTCCAAGAATCATGAGGAGTTGTCGGATAATGTGTCACATTCTAAGCCATGTTCCTTTTTTGTAACTGTGCTCTTTGTGATCCTGTCTCTGGTGATTTCAATCAGATGTTTTGCCAGTCTGTTTGGAATCATATTTCCATTTCACAGTCTACCCAGTGATACTGACTGGACACTTGGACCATCAGTGTTTCAGATTTTGTTCAAGAATCTAGGCAGTAATGAGGTATCATTGTGACTTGTTCCAAGTGGGGTTCCTTTTTGCAGTTGTTCCCTTGCAATCCTATATATAATGGTGATTTACTGTACATACTCGATTATAGGTCTATCTCATGTAGTTTTGGGGCCGAAATTATGGGTTTTGTTATGACCCATGGATAGGTCGAGGGTAAAAGGGGCACAAAACAAAGGATCTAAAGGATGAAGCAAAACAAAACAATGTCAAAAACTTACAAAATTCCAGCAGACATAACACTTTATGCTTACTTTTAAGGCTGGATGAATGAGAGAGTAGAGGGGGTTAGTGCTTCCAGGACAGATTATACTCTTGTCTTTCACCAGAGTTAAGATACAATACTTAAATTGATCTGTGGATAAGTCGACTCAGGTTTTTGGGGTCAATACTTTAGCTTAAATTTCTAGACATACATGAGTATATACAGTAATTCAGATGTTTTGTCAGTGCATTTGGAAATGTTTTCAGAGGATGTATTATTAATTAGCTTGTTTTCACAATATACTAGGTGTTACTGACTGAAATGCTTGGACCATCAGGGATTCAGATTCTTTCCAAGAAGCTAGGCATCAATGAGGTGTTGTTGCTTGTTGTTGTGTGCCTTCAAGTCGTTTCTGACTTGGTTAGCTTACGCAGTGGTTTATAATGAGCAGCAATATCCTTGCAATATTTCACAATCATTTTTAAAATGTTTTTTTCTTTTTATGCAGTGCTGGAGGCGAGAGTGAAGCAACTGCAGACAGACAGTGTTTCAGAACTAGTGACGGAGCAGGTCTCTCTCTCTCGGTCGGGGAAAGGCAGCTTCTTTCAAGCTGCCTCCCACCGGAAAGTGGCCGTGCCAAGCCCAGCTCGGAATGAACCTGCCACGAAGAGCAATGAAAGAGCCAGTTCCCAACCCAGCCGCTGGATAGAAAAGCTGAACAAGGAGAAGTCGATCAAACACAAGCGCCTCCTGAGATTAGAGGCCAAACTTGAGAGAGTTTTTCCAGGCTCTGGGGCTAAACCCATCCCCAAGCAGAGCAGAGTTGCTCAAGAGGCTGAGAATATTAAGGAAAGAACTGCAGAAGAGAGATGTAAGGAAAGAACAATGAAATCGCAACCTCTTCAGAGCCCAAAAGGACGCCGTGGTGGCAAGAAGGTCATCACGATTGAAGGATGTTCCGTTGCAGAAACTCCAGTCCCTTCTGAAGTTAACCAAGAGATGGAAAAGCGCATTCCGATTTGGGAAGATGCTAAGGAGAACCTGCCTCTGGAAGGGGAGGACGGGAACCAACATGGGAACATCCAACTCAGCATTTTGTCTTATCTGGATACTTGTCTCTTCCTCCGCCAGCCTGAGAGAGCTCAGCAATGTCTTATGTTCTATCACCGCTCCCACTTCCGAAGAAAGTTGCTAGATATCCGGATGTACAATATTGTCATGCATGGATTTGCCAAGAAGGTACAGTTGGTCATCTTTATCCACAGATTCTTTAGGCATGAATTCAACCACCCATGACTTGAAAATATAATTCAAAAAAATATAAATTTCTAAACCAAGCCCCAGCAGATTCCAAGGTCCCACTGTATTTTGCCTTTCTGTCCCCCGCTGGGCAGCCATCAAGCCTTTCAATAGCCCTGTGGGATAGGCCTGGCTGAGAAATGATGGCTTTTTGAAGAGTTACACAGTCACAGCTGAGAAAGGAGTTTTGAATGTAGGTCTCCCCCATCCAACACCAGAACCCAGCTTGATCCAGCTCAGTAGGTTGTGTTCGATTACAACTCCCCCTTCCATTTTTAGCCAAATATGAGTTGTGGAAGGTTAAAACTTGCCATAACAACTGCAACAGAAGTAATGGAGAAGGGTTTTTTGGAGAGATGGTAGCGTTTAGTTGTTACAACCTTTTCTGTGTTCCACATCCCTAGGAAATGTTTGATTAATGTTTGCACGCCCTAAAAAAGTAATATCACATTTGAAGATGAAGAAGTCTAATTTTTGAACCATAAATTGATATTTCACCTCAACATTGGGAGGAAATTCCTAATGGCAAAAGCTGTCCGACAGTCAATGATACTTTCTCAGAGAGTGGTGGAGTCTCCTTTGGAGGTTTTTAAAGAGAGGCTGGATGGCCATCTGTTGGCAGTGCTTTGAAGGTGTCTTTCTGCTTGGCAGACTGGGATTGGACTGGATGGCCCTTGAGGTCTTTTTCAACTCTATGATTCTATGCCATCAAATTGCATCTGGCTATGAGAACATACCCAGACACTACTCCAGTCCCTCCTTTTCTCCAGGTACCACTGAATTGCCATGGGGAGGAGGGGGAGTCACTTCAGCAGCTAAAAGATGAGGTGTTGAAAGTTGAGATGTAGCATAGTTCCATCTACAGAACCTTTTCACTACACTTTGCCATTAAGATCTTGACTAATATGTGTAAGATTTTTTGGGTTGCTTATTCCCAAATCTTGGATGGTAAACCAATTTCTCCACCCAAAGTTGTGTTCACAAAGCCATTTTTCTCCCTTCTGCTAGAATGCCTTGGCTCAAGTAGGCTCACTTTTCCGTTTGTTGGAAGAGGCAGGACTGAAACCCAACCAGGACTCTTACATTGCTGCACTGGGCTGCATGGGACAATCCAATGTGGATCCTTGTGTCATCACTAGGTAATAAGCTGTTTTGTGTAAATAATTGTCAAGGTGTTCAAAGAGAGCAGACATGATGTAGTGGTTTTAGTGTTGGATTATGACTTTGGAGACCAGGGCTCAAATCCAGGTTCACCACTGGGTTTCCACTCACACACTTACCGCCTCAGAGGAAGGCAGTGGCATACCTCCTGCGAACAAGTCTTGCCAAGAACACCCCATGATAGGATTGTCATAAGTCAGAAATGACTTGAAGGCATGTAACAACAAAGTTCAAAGGAAGGGAGAAACCAAGTGAGTCAGCATGATATAAGGGTTACACTAGAGCAGGGTTGGGCAAACAGTGGTTAATGGGCCAGTAGCAGCCCCTTGAAGCTTCCTCATGGATCTGTATCACCTCCATTATCAAAAACAGCACAGCTTTATGTACGAGTTCCCTAGAGGCCATGATCAGAATCCACAAAGCTATTAACTCTCTCTTCTGTATCTCCTTGTACCTATGTAGATGTCTCCAGCAGCTCAAAGAAGATGGATTCCACCTGGAGGACCTCTTCCGAGACTCCGTGTATGAGGAAAATGAAGTGGAGATGGCTGTGAAGGCCATTCGGAAGGTCATTCCAGAGTTCCAGCTCCTGCCACCTAAACAAGAACCTGAAATCTGTAGTGTTTCCCTGCTCCGGGACTTCTACAAGAAGGTGACTACTAGAGTGTATGTTTGATACTGGGCTCAGGTCTATCACAGACTGAAATGTCTGTGTGTTTGTAGAAGACTATGTTTAAAAATGAACTGGTTCTTGCACCTACTAAAGGGATATTGAAAACATAGTACTAGAAGTAATAACATGGTACTAGAGGATGGTATTTCTGCAGTTGCACCCTGATTACTGAATTCTTTAGTGCTCTGTGCCAGTACAAGAGGTAATGTGGCATACACCTCTCGCTCTGTCCATTCAGCCTACCTACTTTGATCTGGGTATATGTTGCTGCTCTGACTCACTTATTCCTGGCTTTGTTTCCACCCCAGGAGAAGCCCATCTCTTACCCAAAATTGGATTTCACAGCAAAATACTTGCGTAAGCAGTTCCAGAAGCAGCTGGTGATGGAGGCATCTGACACAGTCACCATCAACTCGGTGGAAGCGGACAAGCCCCTGACAGAGCGAACTGTCCAAGCGGTAAAATTTGATGGGGGAAATCATGGCTTAATTTATATGTAGCCTCAGGTCCTCGTGCAGGGCACATGCTGTCAGCCTCAGAGGAAGGCAATGCAAACCTCCTCTGACCAAATCTCGTCAAGGAAACCCCATATTAGGTTTGCTTTAGAGTCACCATAAGTCAGAAACGACTTGGAGGCACACAAAAACAATGGCACATGCCCTCTACCTAAGGAAGTGAGGCAGAGGCTGGTGAGAGGAAACACAGAGGAAGAAGCTAACAGCTACTAGATTTCTCTAGTAGTCCCTAACAAAGCAAGGCTAAGAGGGAGAGGCCAACATGGGTGTTTGGTTTCAGTGTTTAGTAGGAAAATTTAGAGGAGGAGGACTGGAATTCTGTTCTAGCAAACAAAAGAAATTATATTGTGCAGCGCAAGATCTATATCCCGTCCTAATAATTATGGAAACAGTACAAGCAAGTTGCTAACAGGAAAGTTTACTTCTGTTCCCCACTATCTCTGTATCCTTGAATTGCCAAGTTAAAACATACACTATCCAGTAGAGTCTGTGTGTGTGTTGTGTTGTGTGTCTTCAACTCATTTCTGACTTATGGTGACCCGAAGGGATTTTCTTGGCAAGATTTGTTCACAGGAGGTTTGTCTTTTCCTTCCCCTGAGGCTCACCCTAGGTCACCCAGTGAGTTTCATGGCAGAACAGGAATCGAACCCTGAGTTGTAGTTCAACGCTCAAACCACTATGCCATAGTGGCTCCCAGTAGAGTCTACTGAACACAAAGGCCTGTTACAGACAGCCAAAATAAAGCTGCTTCGAGTCACAGTGGAGGTATGGTGTTTCAATGATGCATGCGTCCTAAGAGTCCAGAAGCCACACCAAAGCCACACTTCAATCCTTAGGGCTGGAGCGTGGCTTTGGTGCGACTTCTGGACTCTTAGGACGCATGCATCATTGAAACACCATACCTCCACTGTGACTCGAAGCAACTTCATTTTGGCTGTCTGTAACAGGCCAAAATAACCCTTTTTTGGTCACTGGACAGCTGCTAACATGTGGCCATGTTGTTCATAAGGATTCTAAAACCCACCTGCCTGCTGGCAGTAGGCTACAGCCATTACACTGACTGAGTTTAGAATTCCAGGATACTGGTCCCTTGCCCAAGGGGAAATCATCCTGAGAATATGCAGTTGCTAATTTGGCACTTATGGGTGAATGCTCTTTCCCCCCCTTCCTTTGTCTTCTCACAGCGGGCGCTACTGGTCACACTTCGTTCACGTTGGAGGGCATCTCTCCTCCAGAGCCTGCGAGAGTCCAAACTCCACTTGGACCTGAAGAAAACAGGGCAGCTGAACCTCTACCCCTTCCTTTGTGTGCTGAAAGACGAGGAATACGTTGACATCTTGATGCGGGTAAGACACACGAGTTGTCCTTCCACTCCATGTAAGAGAGTAAACAGGAGTTTCAAAAAGGTCCTTGAGCCCCTCCAGGTGAGAAAAAAGTCTCTGAAAGTCCCAGATGTTGTTCCCATACAAATTAATTTTATTTCAGATATCCACATGGTGTTTTCTTCATCTTGAAGTGTTTCCCAGGAGCTCCTGGCTCTACTGTGGATTTTTGTCCTGCTTCCCAGGACAGTTTAAATTCACCTAGTATTTTCTGAAATGAAATGTGTACTTCTACTTGGAGTTAGAAGAGACCCCCCCAAAAGGCCATCCAATGTAACTACCCCATTCTGCCATCCAGCAATACACCATTGAAGTACTTACTCCCTGTGGCAGAAGGCCATCCAACCTCTATTTGGAAACCCCCAAAGAAGGAGACTTCACCCCTCTCCAAGGCAGTGTCTTCCACTGTTGAACAGCTCTGACTATCAGGAAGTTCTTCCTAATGTTTACTCTGTCCTAGGCTGGATCCACACTGCAGAAATAATGCAGTTTGACACCACTTTAACTGCCATGGCTGAAAGCTATGGAATTCTGGTAATTTTAGTTTTGTTGAGATGTTTACCTTTCTCTGTCAGAGAGCTCAGGTGCCCCAACAAATTGTAATTCCCATAATTCTGTAAAGTGTGGCAGTTAAAGTGGGGCCAAACTGGATTATTTCTACACTGCGGTTGCAACCCTATTCTCTGAAGCAACAGAAAACATGCTTGTTCCATCACCAATATGACATTGAACCCTAAGACAGCTGGTCTGAATCGCTTTTAGTGTCCTGGCTTTTCAGCTTTAATCTCAATCGTGGGAAAGTCTAGATCCTCCTTATGTGTATCAGCCTCTTGGCTTTGGGTAAAAGTGGGAGCTAGTTTCTTCATTTTGCCCTCTTCATGTTAAAAAGTAAAAACCTCAGCCATTGGTATCCTGCTTTCTTACGATTCCGTTTCCTTCCGTCATTATTTTTTTTTCAGAGCCTCTCTGCCCTCCCTCCTCAAGGGGAGTCTCTCCTGATCTTGGCACGGGAACTGGGCACCAAGGTTTACAATAAGTACATCATCCAGAAAAAATCCAGGAGTCATTTGGTGGAGAAGATCAAGGACATCTATGAGAGTTATGTCCAACTCCTTGCTAAGGACACTCAGGTAATTACAGATAGATCTCAGTTAAGCACTTGATGTGTTTCTGGGGATGACTTCTTTGAGAGAAATGTTGGTACCAAAGGCAGAAGTAGCATGGAAAGAAGAAGGATAAGTTCCTATACAACAGAAAAGCAGCAAGTTTCAGCATACTTTTTATTCAAAACTTAACAATATGCCCCTGTGAAATGAAACAACTAGATCAAGTAAGCCTTGTATGAGAAGAGAAAGATATTTGAAATAGGGACCACTTGAAGACTTCTTCCAAAATGCATCCCTGGATGATTTTTCCTTTCACTAGATGCTTCCACTTTTTATGATTTCCATTTTGTTGACCAAACATACAGATCTCTGCTATTCTAACATGCTGGGGCTAAATGGTTAAGGCAGGTTTGTCTGCTTTCTCTCTGTGTGTCTGTTGTTTCTATGTCTGTTTTCAAGCTTACTCAGTAAACTGTATCGGTAAAGTATAATCCCACTATCCCCAGATCAATTCTTAGAAAGGGAGAACATGGTATTTGTGTTTTGAATTTTCATTGTACGCATTGTGGTATTGGGGGCAGTGAGAGGGGAGATTGTTTGTTTGCATTGCCACACACAATTCTAGCTCTTCAGGCCGACTGACTTGTACAAGGTTCCATTTTGAATTCCTGTCTCCATCTTGGAGGGTTCCAAATCCCAGTGGATTTGGGATTAACCTTTAAATTAGCCTTGAAGTTTTAGGGTTTCAAGCAGAAACTTTCTTGGCATTTATCAGGAAGCAGTGAGCTCAGAGTGGTTCCCAGAGTTCTGTTTCTCTATAGTTTTATCCTCACAGCAAAGTTTCTGGAGGGTAGGCCATGCTGAGGGAATGAATGTGTGTCTAGGCCAAGGTTACTTGGTGATCTACATGGCTCACTTGAGGCCTTGAAACTAGATCTTCCTAGTCACAGTTCACCACTATACACACTGTCTCCAGTGTGCCCAGAACTGATGGGCTTTGTTTTAAATTCCAGACAGTCTCCCCCATCCTTCTTCCAGTTGTGCGACTTTGTAAAACAGTCACAACTTGGAGCCAGGAGCCCCTCAATTTTTGACTCCTTAGGAATTTGCCTCATTCACCTCTGTCATTGAACCTACCCTGTTGCCGAATTACAGTAGCAGTGTTTTGATCTCTTAACAACAGAGGTGTTAAAGCCAATTCATTAAAGTTATGGAAGCTGATTTGAATTGGTTTACTGCAATGGATGAAACATGAATTGGTTTAGTGCAGTGGTTCCCACTGATGTTTTGGACTTCAGCTCGCAGAATTCCTGTTGACCAAACTGTCTGGGGCTTCTGGGAGGTGAAGTCTCCTGCAGGACCAAAGTTTGGGAACCATTAGTTTAGGGAAACATTATAAAATGAATTCATTGGCTTAAATGATAATAACATGCCTGCCATTCCGAATACCCAATTTTGTCTGCCTTCTGAACTTAAGCAGGGTCAGGCTCAGTTAGTATCTGGATGGGAAAAGCCCCAGCGAGAATTAATAGAGCTAGGAAAGAATCTTGTCTGAAGTCCTAGTTGCTACTGTTGCCAGTCAGTGTTGATGATATTGGGCTAGATTGCCCATTAATCCGAATCAGTATAAGGCTGGCTTTCTATGTCACCAGCCTCATCTGAAGACGGAAATTAAGGAGTAGTGGACCTGGTTAGTCTTTGCCTGGATGACCACTAAACTGCCCCAGGAATCTTAAGTGTTCCTCACACGTTTCTTGCTTTTGTTATGTGCCATCATGTTGGCTTCAGTGTGTGACACGCATGAATGAGAGAGACGTACAGAATCCAGTATCACAGTTACAGATGTGTAACCTGGAGTTAGGCACTCATATGTTCACAGTCCCTAGGTAGCCCCTGGTTTAGGAATTACATAGTCACCATGAAGGTCTCCCAGTCTCCACTTACCAGGAAGGAGCCGCTGTGATCGTGTGAGTCTGTTTGAGTTCCCACCTCACCCTGGCATGAGCCATCTACAGCGCAAGGGTGAATTGTGAAAGGAGCCCTGTTTCTGTCTGTTACAACCAAGATTGCTCACAGGAGGGGGTGAAAATGGCTGCAGGCTCCTTCCCAAGCAACAGGGGAATGGACCCTCCACTGGTTACAGCAGCTGCTGCCAGGTTAGTAAGGACTGGGAAATTCAGCGTGTAGCACCATAACAGTGCTTACCTATGCATAAAGACCATACACAATTCTGGCCCTTGTTATTAATAGCCATGCTCAAGTCTTGCCAGGCTCAAGGCAGCAAACTGAAAGCTCTCCTGATTGATGCAACCCACCTGCAGTGTCTTCCTCTTTTCCTTTTCCGAACACCTCCTCTTTAAAATATGCACATCAATTAAGATGATTAAAGCGGGCTCAGAATAGTAACAGCCATTCTAAAATTACCCTCCCATAATAAATTGAAATAATGGGCCACATTAATTGCCGTTCAACCTGTTAACATCGTTGCTGTCTAATGATGGAATTAATGATGTTGAAAATTGTTGCTGAAAACTTGGAAGAAATTGAAATTGCAATGTTTAAGAAAAGGAGTTATTTCCAAGATTTGCTGAGGAGGAATGTTTTTTAACCTTTTCAATCCTCTCCGCAGCCGGATCATCTTCTGCCACGAGAATATTGGGAGAAGTTGGCATTTGAAGCTGGATGTGCCCCATCCCTGGTGAGCAAGGAGTGTGCTTGGCCTAACTCGCTGCTGGTGCAACTTGGCCTCCACCTGGTGGAACTTCTGGTTCAGGTTTTGAAAATGGAGAGCAACCTCTTGACCCCAGGACTGGAGCAGAAACTCATCCCAGTCCTGTATCATGTGTATTCTTTCCGCAGTGGCCGCCAGGTGAGAAAATATGGAATTAGACAAGATGTTGTGTGTTCGTGCGAGAGAGAGAATCCACTCCTGGTCTTATTCTGAAGGAGCTATCCAAAGCTGAAGTCTTTGTTGTTAATTGCCTTCAAGACGACTCTGATTTAGGGCAAACCTATGAATGACAAACCTTTTAGAGTCCCAGTCATCCACTGGCCTGTTCAAGTCTTGCAAACTCAAGCCAGCCATGGCTTCCTTGACTGAATCAATCCAAATGTAGTGTGGTCTTTTCTATTGCCTTCTACAAACACAGTAATAATTTCTAATGAGTTACGTCATATTTTAAATTGTCTAAAGTTTGATAGCATCAAGTGTCATTTTAGTTTCTACTAAGAATTCAGGCTCGATTTGCTCTCAGACCCACATCTATGCCCTTTTTGTCAGACCATAGTATCCTTAGAACTCTCCTTCAGCACCACATTTCAAATGAGTTGATTCTTTTCCTATCAGCCAATGTAAGTTGAAACTTCAGCAGACTCACTGAACACAGTGGAACATATGTAAGGGCAGACAAGCAAATCCCCTTCAGTTCAACTTGACTGCTGTAGCTGGGAAGAGCCAGAGTGGCACAGTGGTTTGAGTGCTGGATTATGATTCTGGAGAGTGCACAGGTCACACTCACTCAGCCTCAGGGGAAAGCAATGGCAAACCTTCTCTGAACAAATCTTGCTAAGAAAACCCCATGAGAAGTTAGCCTTAAAGCAGACAGCAACAACAGCTGTAGCTGGGTTGTTATTGTTAACTGTCATTAGGTCAACATTGACTTTATGGCAACCCTGTGAATGAGAATACTCCAAGTCGCCCTGTCATCAATAGCCTTGCTTGGTCTTGCAGACTCAGAAGGTCCTCCCATGTCCATCCTCTGTATATTGACCTCACAGAGGAAGTCTTGGTACTTCATAGATGGATAGAACATTTGATGTCAAATACCCCTAGGTAGATTGGATAAAATAGAATGTTCCATGTTAAATATTTCCCATTTTGTTTCCCTCCTGTCTTCTGCAGATTGGGTTCATTAGACCTCATCCCATCCTCACTCGTCTTCTCCTGGAGGCTGCTGAGACCACCCTCACCTTTGACTCCTTTGTCATCCCCATGTTGTGTCCGCCAGTGCCGTGGGTCTCCCCCCACTTTGGTGCCTACATCTTCACCCCAACCAAGCTGATGCGGTACATGGAGGGGGCCATCCAGCACCAGCTTCTGCTGAACCGATGCCCCCCTGGCAATCTCCACCCTGTCATGGACGCCCTCAATCAATTGGGCAACTGTCCCTGGAAGGTCAATGAAGCCATCTTGGATGTTGTCATCTCCATCTTCAATGAGAAGGGCAATGAGAAACTAGACATCCCACCACCACCATCAGAAGCTCCCCAGCCTGCCAGTCACTTCCCTGGATCTGGAGGTCCCTTGACCAAGGCAGCTTTCAAGCGAGAGGTGGCCCGGTGCCGCAAGAAGGCAGTAGAAATGTACAGCCTGCGGATGGATGCCCTCTACAAACTCTCCATCGCTAAGCACATGAAAGACCAGGTCTTCTGGTTCCCTCACAACATGGACTTCCGTGGACGGACATACCCTTGTCCGCCTCACTTCAATCACCTGGGAAGTGATCTCACACGGGCCATCCTTCTTTTTGCGGAGGGGAAGCCACTTGGCCTCCATGGCCTGGATTGGCTGAAGATCCACCTTATCAACCTCACTGGACTGAAGAAGAGGAACTCCCTGAAGGAGAGGCTAGCCTATGCCAATGAGATCATGGCGGACATCTTGGATTCAGCAGACCATCCACTGACGGTGGGTAAATTGAAGTGTGTGTGTTTGTATATGTGTGACCTTTTACATCATCAAACTTACCTTGGGTAGATTCAAGGAATACATTGGACTGCAAATCTGTGGTCATCCAGATCTTTTAGGATGCAGCTTCCATAATTCCTCACTGTTTACTGTGTTGTGTAGTATTGATGTGTGTTATAGACCAAAAGAAATCTGGATATCACCAAGCGCGCACACAGCAGCACATAAGGATTCTATGGCAAAAAAAGTGGGATTTCAATCCAAGTCCCCTGAAATAGATCTTGGATTGGGACTTGGGTTCAAATCCCACTTTATTTTGCCATAGAATCCTTATGTTCTGCTGTGTGTGCGCTTGGGCATATTACATTTCTAGCCTACCCTGTGATCAAATGGCCACCATGGCAAAATTCACATCCTAACACCAAGTGCTATAAAATCAGCACAGGACAACAAAAAATATCAAATTGTAATGAGAACTCTCTTTCAACAGAGTGTTGCAGTATGAAGTCCTTTTCAGAGGGCTGTCTGTCTGGTCATAGTATCTTCCAGCATACTCCATTCCATCTTCCACCCTCTAGTTTTCCATTTTCACCTTCCTTAGCAAAGCATTAGCATTCCTTGGCTACTGAACATATTCTCTCCCCATTGTGGTGTTTGGAGTGGTTTCTTCCCAGCATCTTGTTTTGCTCCTCCAATTCTGTTGTTCTGTATCTTTGCCATGAATCTTTTAATTCTACTCTCTCCTTTCCCTCCAGGGCAAGAAGTGGTGGATGAATACTGATGAACCATGGCAAGCTTTAGCCTGCTGCATGGAGATTGCCAGAGCTGTGAGATCTCCAGACCCTGCTACATACATCTCTCATTTCCCTGTTCATCAGGTACATGAACTCTGAGAGGATTCTGATCTGATCTGATCCAGCAGAAGGCATTTAGCCATCTCTCAGAAGGTCCAAAATGATGGTGATATTGATCCTCCCATACAAAAGGGTAGTCTGTCTGAGGGATATAAAATTCGTAGTGGTTTGAGTGCCGGACTGTGACTCCAGAGATCAGAGTTTGATTTCCCATTTAACCATGAAACCTGCTGGATGACCTTGGGCAAGTCACACACTCTCAGCCTCAGAGGATGGCAATGGCAAACCTCTGAACAAATGTGGCCAAGAAAACCCCATGATAGGCTCACCTTGGGACTTGAAGGCACACAATGAACGGAATACAGAAGGGTAGTGGCTTTTACATCCTGCTTTTTACAAAAAATTAAAAGAAGGAAGAGGAAACCTCATTGTGGGGTGGGATTGGATATAATCATAGCTGTTTCATTCAAGAGCTCAGAGGAAGAGAAAGAGACAACAGGAAGAAGAGAGACAAACAGGGTGGGGAGGTGAGGTACCTGAGGCAAATGGCTGAGGGGATCTCAGACCATGTGGGCATCATGGAACATGGCAGCTTGGTGGGAAGGGTGAGGTTGCTCTCAGAAGAGAAATGGAGAAGGGGGAAAGGCAGATAAAATTGTTACTTAAATACAAGGAACGTTAAGAATATTTCTAGTCACCAAAGTCACAGTTTATATTTTGTTTGTGTGTATGTACATTTAGGTCTCTTGTTGACTTACGGTCACCCCATTAATCCTCAGAGGTGGTTTGGCTTGCTCCTTCCTCTGAAATGTAGCCTACAGCACCTGGTATTTGTTGGCAGTCTCCCATCCAAGTACTAAGCAGGCTGGCCCTGCTTAGCTTCCAAGATCAGATTAGGGTATATAGTAGGTGTATAGTAGGTATACATAGTATGCATAGGAGTAAACAGGTCTGAACCTGCCAAATCAGAATATGCAGTTGTTTCTGTTTCCAACTTTGGAGTATATAAATCAAGAGTGGGAAGCTTTGGGTGCTCCAGAGGTTTCCAAAGTCCAGCTCCTGCAATTCTTCACCTTGAATAGGTAGGAGATGATGGAAGTTCATAGAATCATAGAATTGGAAGATAGCCCAAGGACCATGCAGTCCAACCACATTGTAACATGCAGGAAGACACAAAGCATCCCTGACAGATGACCATCCAGTTTCTATTTTAAAATCTCCAAAGAAGTTGTAGTGGAAGTTGTAGTGAAAGAACTTCTGGAGGGCTACATTTTTCTCTCAGGTTATTTATGGCTCCATACAAATAGGCCAAAATAAAGCTGCTTTGGGTCACTTTGGAGATACGCTGTTTAAATGATGCATGCGTCCTAAGATTCCAGCAGCCACACAAAAGCCACACTCCAGTCCTTAGGACTGGAACATAGCTTTGGCATGGCTTCCAGACTCTTGGGACGCATGCATCATTTAAACAGCATACTTCCAAAGTATGCAGCTTCATTTTGGCCTGTCTGTATGGGGCCTATGTCTTTTTACAACAGTAAGGCTTTTCATTTTAATTACTAGTATTTACCAATTCTTCTGATATTTTCCCCCAACCTTCTTCCCAGGATGGTTCTTGCAATGGACTACAGCATTACGCTGCACTTGGCCGTGATGTAGTTGGCGCTGCTTCAGTAAACCTTGCGCCATGCGATGTGCCTCAGGATGTCTATACTGTGGTAGCTCAGCAGGTAGGCTTGAAAGATCAAGGGCTGGCATTGAGGTTTTTAAAGCCATTGGGGCCTCTGGTCACTGGAGACAAAAAATTATTTTATTGTTTTTGAGATTTTTCCCAACATGACCCAGTTCACACCTCCCAACACTCCTTGTTGCAGAAAGTCCCAGGTTCAATTCGTCACCATCCTGAGTTAAAAGAAGGGTGGGCAAATCATGGTGAGGGTGGTGGGAGAGAAAGGCCTCCCTAGATGATCTCAGAGCTCTAATGGGCTCTCAAAGGGAGATAAGGTCCTTCAAATAATCTAGACCCAAGCTGTAAATGGACCAGCAGCCAGTGGAGCTATTGCAACAAGGAAGTTGTGTGTTCCCTGTAGCCAAATCCAGTTAATCTGGTGGCACCTCATGTGTCTGTGATATGTGAAAGATAAGCTGTCCTTCACAGATCATGTGGCTTCAGTAGGCTCATATAAGCCTTTTACCTTTAGGACCCAAAAACTGACTTTCAGAAAATACTCAAAGACCACATTTCCTTGGGACCTAAGGGAGAAGGGATCTGAGCAAAGGATTTGCTCAAGCTAAAATGCCAGCTTACTTTAACTGCAAAGCTTGTACTGCCAATAACTAAACCTCAGTGAAATCATTTTAACCTTTTAGGATTGGAAAAGTGGGGGGAATGTATACAGAACTGGGAAACCACACAACGATTGTGTAATGGGGAAGGGGAAATGGTTATCTGGAGAAACTGAAGTCCAGATTTGCCTTACTTCAGGGTGACTGGATTTTACCTCTGGACTTGAGGTTTCCCACCCCTGTATTTATCTTTCGTCCTGTTACAGGTAGAGGTGTTCCGAAAAAGGGATGCTGAAGATGGTGTCAAAATCGCTCAGGTCCTAGATGGCTTCATCGGCCGCAAAGTGGTGAAGCAGACAGTGATGACGGTGGTGTATGGGGTGACGCGCTACGGAGGACGCCTCCAGATCGAGAAACGCCTCAAGGAGATTGACGATTTCCCTCAGGTTGTATTATTAATAATAGGGGTCTTGACATTAGAAAGACAGCATTTAATAGTGTCAGTGGGGAGCAGTGAATCTGTTTCAAATGTTTATTAGATTTAAAGGAACTTTCCAGGGTGCTGAGCCTGCTTGGAAAACTCTTTTAAAGCCTGGATTAAAATCTCAAGAGAGCCAGTGTGGTTTAGTGATTTGAGTGCTGGGTTAGGGGCAAGAGTTCAAAGCCCCTAGTCGGTTATGGAAACCCACTGGGGAAACCTGAGCAAGTCATACTCTTTCAGCCTCAGAGGAAGATAGTGGCAAACCTCCTCTGAAGTCAGGCTGAAAAATCCCTTTGAGAGACTGTATGGTGTAGTGGTTGCCACGTTAGACAAGTGTGCAGATCCCTGCTTGGCCATGGAAGTGCACGGTGATCTTGGACAAGTCACACTGTCTCAGCTTCAGAGAGGCAAATGGCAAACCTCCTCAGAAGAAATCTTGCTAAGAAAACCCTATGATAGGCTTACTTTAAGGTCTCCAAAAGCCAGTATTGACTAGAAGACACACAACATTAGCAGCAGCCTTGGTATTAGCATTATTAGTATTAGTAATACTAGTGTTTCTTAATGAACACTAATAAGAACAATATTAATAGTAATATTTATATTGAGAGCCAGTGTGATATGGTGGTTTGAATTTTGAACTATAACCCTGAAAGCCAAGGTTCGATTCCCTGCTAAGCCATGGAATCCCACTGGTTGGCCTTGGGGGAGACACACATTGATAGCCCCAGAAAACTCCATGATAAGTCAGTTTGAAACGACTCTAAG
Source organism: Sceloporus undulatus (assembly GCF_019175285.1). Classification (NCBI taxonomy): domain Eukaryota; kingdom Metazoa; phylum Chordata; class Lepidosauria; order Squamata; family Phrynosomatidae; genus Sceloporus; species Sceloporus undulatus. Next base: position 27,942,410 of record NC_056528.1, read on the forward strand.
GCATACAGCAAAATTAATAATGTCTACTCTGCCTTTTCCTCCGCAGCGCTCAAGGCAGTATCCATGGGTCACCTCCTCTCATTTTATGCTTGGTCCAAAACACACTGCAGAAATAATCCACTCTGAGACAGCTTTAACTGTCCTGGCTCAAGGCTAGGGAATTCTGGGGACTGTAGTTTTGTGAGACATTTAGCTTTCTCTGTCAGAGAGCCCTCGAGCCACAATAAGCTTGAGATGCCTCCTGTTTTTTTCATTTGGTTGCATTTATCTTTCTGTTTCTCCAGGAGTATGTTTGGGAAGCATCTCACTATCTGGTCCAGCAGGTCTTCAACAGCCTGAAGGAGATGTTCTCAGGAACACGAGAAATCCAGGTAAACCCTTGTTTGCTTTTTAATAAAACAATAAGCACAATAAGTTTATACGGAGCAGGCAAACCCCCCCCCGATACAAATAGAAGAAGCCATCAGTTTTTGCAAAACACAAATATTTTGCCTCCCCTCAGTCTTCCATCAAACAGACCTAAAATACTGATTCCCATAAAAAACCCTCAAGAGCAGGAATTGCAATGGTCAGATACTATACATAATCTTAGATAATTGTTTTCCTGTTCCATAGTTTTCAGAAATACATTTGCAGGAATGAAGAGCCAATGGAGGCGCAGTGGTTAAATGCCAACTCTGCAGCCACTCACTCACAAACCACAAGGTTGTGAGTTCAATCCCAGCCAGGGGCTCAGGGTCGACTCAGCCTGGCATCCTTCCGAAGTTGCTAAAATCAGTACCCAGCTTGTTGGAGGCAGTTAGCTTACAGTTGTAAACTGCTTAGAGACTGCTTAGTGTGGAATGAAGCGGCATATAAATGAAGCTGCTATTGCTATTGCAGTGTAGTGATCTGAGTGTTGCACTATGACGCTGGAAGCCAGGGTTTGATTTCCCACTTAGCTGTGGAAAGCCACTGAGTGACTTTGGGGGAGTCGCACACTCTCAGCCCCAGAAAGCCCCATGCTAGGTTTGCTTCAGGGTTGCCATAAGTCCAAAATGACTTCAAGGCACACACAACAACAGCACAGACATACAAACACTTTGTTTTAAGTATATAATTAGCCATTCAGCAAGGAAACATTCTACGGTCTGAATTTTCAGGGAAACAAAATGGGAAATGTATTCTTTCTGAGTTTTTCAGGCCTTCACATCTTTCTTCTTTCCACCGTCTAGGTTTCTTTCCCTCCTGATCTCCTCCTTCCCGATACTTCATCCATTGTGTTCTCTCTTTCAGGGCTGGCTGACAGATTGTGCCCGGCTTATATCCAAATCTGGACGGACAGTGGAGTGGGTGACTCCTTTGGGACTGCCTATTGTTCAGCCTTACCATCGTTCCAAATCCATCCTGGTAAGGCCCTGAAACAGGCGTGGTTTTTTTTTAATCTTTATCTTTTTTTGTAGAAGCTTGACAGGTTTTTTGGGGGGTCGTATGCTTGTCAATCTTTATCTAGCTACAGTTTTTGAGGGTTTATTATTTTGATCAACTGGGTTTGTAATGCTATAAACAACAGTGTTGTTTAGAAGGCAGATCAGTACCAGTATTTTTTTAAGAAGTACCGTACGCTTTGGTTATGCAATTATACATTCTTTGTGTAACCTTCCGTATATTATTGAATTACAACTCCCAGCATAGTGAATGGTGAAGGATGCCTTGGAGGGTGATGGTGTCTCCTCCTTTGGAGGTTTTTAAAAAGAGGCTGGATTGCCATCTGTCCAGAGTGCTTTGATGGTGTCTTTCTTCATGGCAGAAGGATGTTGGATGGGATGGCCCTTGAAGTCTCTTCCAAATCTATGATTCTATGGAGTTTATCATATGAAGGAGATCAGAAGTTTATCCCGTGAATATCCTGGAAAAATCATTGTGGACCACAATGTAGAGGGTTCCCCCTCTATTAGACAAACCTATGCTGGATTCTAATTTCATGTAATACATGTGCCTTCAAGTTGTCTTTCGACTTATAGCGACCCCATATGTTTCATAAGGTTTTCTTGGCCAAAGAATCTCAGGTGGTTTTACCAGTTCCTTCCTCTGAACTATTGCCTAAAGAACTTGGCATTCAGTGGCAGTCTCCCATCCAAGCCCTGACCAGGTCTAGTCCTGCTTAGCTTCCAAGACCAGGTAGGATCTCGTGCCTTTAGGATATTGAGGTTGCTGAGTTGGATTCTGCTGTTACCAAATAGATGTCCTGCACTGGATACAACCCTTAGAACCTAGGAGAGTGTCTGTCTGTCGGTTGCATTTTTTATTCTATACATGATTGTCTCCCCAAGCCCTTATCTCGGGAATGGGCAGATTTTCCAGCTGGTGGGGTCAGAACTCTAAATCATCTTGCTTTGAGGCGTTTGCTAGTATTGTTGTTGCTGTGGGTCTTCAAGTTGTTTCTGAATTATGGCGACCCTAAGGCAAATCTCTCGTGAGATTTTCTTGGCAATAATTGTTCGGAGGAGATTTGCTGTTGCCTTCCCCTGAGGCTGAGAGCATGTGACTTGGCCAAGCTCACCCAGTGGATTTCATGTCTAAGCTGGGAATCAAACCTTGGTGTCGGATGATGTAGTCCAACAATCAAACCACTATGCTAAGCTGGATCCCTTTGCTAGGAGCTTTTCAATTAGACCATATGGTGTCATTTTGTTACTCACACGTAGTCTTGCTGATAACATTTATGCATTTTGTGTCTCCCTATCTTATTCTGACAAATTTATTTATTATTTATACATTTGCATCTTTTTTAGACCTATCACTATTATGGACTTAATAAATGGACTTCATAAATGATAGTGTAAATATGTTTTTAGATTGTTATATGCACTAGGAAGTGAAAAAAAAGGCTGTGGTTCACTTTAGGGCAGTGGTTCTCAACCTTCCTAATGCCGCGACCCTTTAATACAGTTCCTCATGTTGTGGTGACCCCAAGCATGTGTCTTGGTTCGTAAGACTATCGAAAATATGTGTTTTCCAACGGTCTTAGGCAACCCCTGTGAAGTTCGACCCCCAAAGGGGTGATGGCCCACAGGTTGAGAACCACTGCTTTAAGGTAATACAGTAGTGGTCTGGAAACTAACCCGCCGTATTAGTGAAGGATGCCTGTACCTCTTTTACATTAGAATGAATTACTTTTGAGCTCTGAGATTTATTTTGAGCATCAGAACTGAACTCCATACACAGTCCATCTTCTGCACAGGACACCCACTCCTGGTTGCTTCGAAGTTCCTTCATTTTTGCCATCTAATTTGGAGTTGTGTTGGTTGCTTTTGTTGATAAAACCCCCTGAAAATCCTTAAAGTAGCCCCCAGATATTTTCCTACTTTTGCTTTAGTCCATCTTACCAAGAAACCTTTGAGGTAGACTAGGCTTTAGTGAGCATTGTGGCTGAGCTGTGATTTGAACCCAGGCCTCTGGAGGCTCTTGCTTATCACCGCCGGCAGGTCGGTTTCATTTAACAATCTTCGATGCTAGCACTCATCTTTTGTAGTCTCCTGGTCATAGCCTTATTAACATCCCGATTCCAACTGAGCCAAAACCAGGTCGACTGAGATAGCATCACCAGAACAGAAGGATCCCAAATAATCTATTATACCTTTATCCGTCTGCTGCAGATCCCATTTTGAATCCCCCCCAACTATTTCAAACTCAGACCTTTGCAGATCCTAATTGTGTGGGAAGAAACCAAAAATATCAGCTTTTTGAACTGAAGGTCATTAATGACCGGTTTCTGTCTGTCAGTCTGTTTTATGGACTAGTGAGTTACATCCCTGCAGGGGAGGCTCCCCCTCTGAAATCTCAACTGGCCAGGCAATTAATTTTCTATCTTTATTTCTCTCCCGCTGTTTCATGGAGATAACAATCAATCATTCTCTTAATCAGAGAAACTTCTGCTTTGTCTTCTTTGAACCCTCCTCTGGATTGGCTTCTATATGATGTACTTTTTTCCTCCCTACCTCAACCTTTTGCATTTTTCATACTATACTCCTCCCTCCATATTCGCTAGGGTTAGGGGCACAGGACCTCCGGGAATGTGGAAAAACTGCCAAATAACAAAAACACTACGTTTTTACCTCTTTAGGAAACTCTAGGCCCTCCACTGCAACTCTGAGGCCAACATCTGCCAGACATTGACCATAGAATTGCGCTGGAGGACCTACAAATGCTTAGTGGAGTGTTCTCTCTAGGAATCTCTAGCTCCTTCAGTGCGACTTTTGGTTCAAGTTGACCATAGAGTTGCACTGGAGGACCTAGAGATTTCTAGAAAGGAGATATTAACCAAATCCATGAATAATCAAATCTGCAAAAGCGAAAGCCTCAAATGTGGAGGGATGAGTGTACTTCCAAAATATATGGGAACAGGGAGAAGCAGGAGAAAATATCCAAAATGGCAACTGGAAGTTGACATTTGCGGCTGTAGAAATAGCTCCAGGGCTATAGACGGCCTTCAGATTTCATTTTCCCCATCCACGCTCAATGATGGTGATTTCTGTCCTACCCAAATTCACCCTATAAAAGATCTCAGAGTGGCGTACAAGTCAAATCAATACAAACAAGGTAAACCAATTTAAAACAATAAAAATATTGAATTGGTTAACGCCCGCTCGGAAATGTATTTTATTATAGTTGCTGTTATGTTTGTGCTTATTGCTTATTCTGTTGTATTGTATGGATTTTATTGATGTAAGATGCCTTGATCTTGTCGGAGAGGCAGGGTAGAAATAAATTTTATAATTATTACTAGTAGTAGTATTAAATACACGGAACATGCTTGTAGAGTCGGCTCTTCGTGTGCTCAGATTCTTTATCCACAGATCTAAGCATCCACGGCTAACAAATATTCCAAAAAGATTCCAGAATGCAAACCTTCGATTTTGCCATTTTATATAAGGGACACCATTTCACTGTGCCATTGAACACTCCTCCCTCTGAATTCATGGGGGATCCATTCTGGACCCCCCCTCCCATGAATTTGGAAATTCGCATATACAGTCAGCCCTTCTTATACACAGATTTTTTATACACGGATTCAAGCATCCATGGTTTGAAAATGTTAAAAAAAAGTATAAATTTTAAATATCAAACCTTGATTTTCCATTTTTTAAAATAAAGGACACCATTTCACTATGTCATTATATTTCATGGGATTTGAGTATCCACCGATTTTGTTATCCACGGAGGATCTTGGAACCAAACCCCAGCGTATAACAAGGGTCCACTGTATTCAAGCGCTATAGCTTTGAATGGCCATGTGCTCCTGCATGAGGCCATGTTCACATGTCACGGGCGCGTGCACCATTAACTTTAATGCAGGTTGCCCCTCTGTGAATAACCAAAACCACAGATCTCAAGTCCGTGGAAACGGGGGGGGGGGGGACTGTATATCATGGCTGGAGCTGCCACGGATTTTGGTATCCAAGGCAGGGGGTGCCACTGTACATGCATTTATATTTCATGTTCAATTTGAAACACACACATGGGGGAGAAAATCCAAATATTTCAGCTGGAATTAATTTCTTCTCTTCTCTTCTCCAAACACGAGAGAGAGTGGGATTTGAAGTCCCCCCCCAGGCGTCAAGAGCACCTGCCGAGGAGTGCGCATGCTTTCACCTAGGCGAGGCCCCTGGAGGAAAAGCAGCAGAGGATAATGGGTAGTGAGTCAACCTTTTGCAGTGGCAAAACCATGAGTCAGCAGGTGGAGGGGAGTGAGTCAGCAGAAGTGAGGAGGGGGGGAGAGTCAAGGTGACATTTGCCGGGAATAACAAGAGTCGATTGCCGCGGTTGGTTGCCAGCGCCTGGTGAGAGAAGGCGAAAGCAGCCGAGCCTCCTATTCCTTCTTTTAATCCGCCTCTGAAAATGTAGATGTGTTTGCTTCCTGACTCTTTTGCACAGAGCACATCGGTTACAGCTCATTCTTACAAAACCCAATCTTATGCTTTTGATTGTAAGAGCTATGGCATCTCTCCATTTACTGTTCACCTCCTTTTGCGGCGTTTTTGTTCTCTTTTATAGTTATCTGTGTGTTTGGGCTGTTCAGTCAGCTGCTTTGTAGCATTCTGAGATTTATTATTATTATTATTATTATTAATAAAAGGGGTAATTTAAAATATAGAGCCTGCGTGGTGTAGCGGTTTGAGTGTTGGATTATGACTCTGGAGACCAGAGTTTGATTCCCACTCATCCATGAAACCCAGTGGGTGACTATGGGCAAGTCACATGCTCTCAGCCTCAGGGGAAAGGCAATGGCAAACCTCCTTTGAACAAATCTTGCCAAGAAAACCCTCAGCCTTAGGGTCACCATATGTCAGAAACGACATGAAAGCACATAACACGCACACACATAATTTAAAATACCGTGGACCCTTGGTATGTGCTGGGCTTTGATTCCAGGACTCTCCAAGGGATACAAAAATCTGTGGATGTTCAAATCCTATTAGTAAAATGTATAGTCAAATGGTGCCCCTTTTATAAAATGGCAAAATCAAAGTTTGCTTTTTGGAATCTGCATCTTTTTTGGAATGTTTTCAAGCCATGAAAGCTTAAATCCATGGATAAAGAATCTGTAGATATGGAGGGCTGACTGTATAACTGTATGCAGTCGGCCCTTTGTATCCATGGATTCTGCATGCACAGATTCAACTATCTATGGCTTGAAAATAATCCCCCCTCAAAAAAATAATAATAATAAAAAATTCAAAAAGCAAACCATGATTTTGCCATTGTATATAAGGGACACCATTTTACTACGCCACTGTATATAATGGTACTTGAGCATCCATGGATTTTGGTATCCACAAGAGTCCTGGGAACAAACCCAAGCAGATACCAAGGGACCACTATACCTTTTAGGAAATGCTTTAGGAACTTCATAAGTTTTTAAAAGGGCAACTCACAATATATCTGTAACTTTTATAATGAGAAAGTAAAGTTTTTTCTAAAAAAAAAATAGAGAATGACAGTCTTTTCATAGAATTGTAGAGTTGGAAGCGTTGGACTATTGACAGTTAGGGGTTTTTTAATTGAAGTTGTGGTATGCACAGATTCTCTCTCTCTCTCTAAAGCATCAAACACTAGATATGTTGTTTGGCTTCCAGAAGGAAGCAGTTAATCACATAAACCATATATTTCTGGGTATGAATAACACAACCGAAATGTTCAAGTCTTCAAGTGAATCGCTTTCCCTTCCGCCTACTTTAGCTGCTCTGATATGAATCAAAGGGTACTGTAGCCAAGGTGCCAGTTATAGAACAGAAGGAGGCAGTGTGATGTTGTGGTTAGAGTGTTGGAATGGGACCTGCGACGATCCACGTTTCAGTTTCCCACTCAGCCATGTGGCGACCTTGCACCAGCCATAAATGGCCTGACCTGCCTCACAGGGTTGTTGTTGGGAGGGTAAAGTGAGAGGAGGACAGCCATGTGTGCCAACTTGAGTTTGCTGGAGGAAAGGTGTAACAAATATAGAGTGTGTGTATGTAAGCTTTCACACAGACAGACATGCATGACAATACAAATAACATTGCATTTTAGAAATGAGTTTTGAAAAAAAAATTACAGTATTTAGCTAAGAAAATAGCATTAATACTTTTATATCCTGCCATCTCATAGAATCGCAGAATCCTAGAGTTGGAAGAGACCACGAGGGCCATCTAATCCAACCTCCTGTAGACCCAGGGTAATATTGTCACAACAACCCTTTAAGGTGGGTTAGGGAAGTGATAGAGAGAGAGAGTGAGAGTATGAAAAGACTTGAAGGCACACAGCAACAAATGTGGTACCCTCAGCTTGCCTGCTTCTTTTCTAACCACTGAACACTCTTGCCCTCTTGATATATAAACATTTATGGTCCTTTGCCATAACTGTGCTCACACTGGGAGAAAAGTATTTGGGATCAGATACAGAATCCAGCTTTATGAGAATCTCTACACTCCCACCTACTTCTATTTGAAAACCAAGTTTCTAGTCCTTAAGAGATAAAACCAAGTTTCTAGTCCCTAAGAGAAAATGTTGGGATCAAAGGAGATCTTATTACAAACAGCAGTTGTTTTCCTGCATGGGTTGCTTTGTAAAGTCATGTATATCACCCTTTCTGTGCATGTTCTGTCCAGTCCCTCAGTGTCATAAGGAGCTTTGTTTGTCAGCTCTTCGAATCCATGTAGTTTTCCCCTCTTTTCTTTTCCACGACCCAGGTGAATAGTAGCATGCAGACCGTCAATCTGAAATCACGCCATGACATCAGCCAGTGAGTATCCATTTTTAGGAAACATTTCCTCTTAATATCAGGGGTAGAAAAGCTGTAACCTTTTCAGATGTTGATAGACTCCATCTTCCAGCAGTCAGCATAGTCAGTGGTCAGAGATGATGGATTGTAGTCCAACATTGCCTTGGAACTTGACACTGTCTTGAATGAACTTCTTTTCCTGATTATTTGAGCTCTCATCTCAGTTAAATAAATAAAACTTGATTGACTGGTATACAAAGCGCTGATTAATCCAATGAATTCTGAACCTGAAATAGTATTGAAGTGAAGAGTGTATCTTCTTCTTTGAAGATGGCATCTTTGTCACAGTATACAACAGCTTACAAGAAGTACAGGTTGAGTCTCCCTTCTCCAAAATGCTTGGGACCAGAAGTGTTTTGGATTTAGGAATATACATAATGCGATACCTTGGAGATGGCACCCAAGTCTAAACATGAAACTGATTTATGTTTCATATATACCTTGTACATGTAGCCTGAAGATAATTTTATTTATTTTAAATAATTTTGTGCATGAAACAAAGTATGTACATTGAACCATCAGAAAGCAAAGGTGCCACTATCTCAGGCAGACTTCTCTAAGGCAACACTTGCTGTGACAAGACACATGCATTCATCAGTATATGCAGCAGAAGTCATTGGCACTATGTTAGAAGCAGTGTGTGAAAAGGGGAAGGGGGAATGCCTCTTCTAAGATGATTTCTTTTGGGACACATGCATACATGATTATTCAACTCCAGAAGACATGTGCACTATTTTAGAAGAGGCATTTCTCTTGTGCATCAGAGAGAAAGAGAAACTGGAATGCTTCTTCTAAGATATTAAAAAAAGAAATCGTTTTTCCACTTTCTCTTACACAGGAGGGAATGTCATGTCTAAGAAAGAGGGAATTCCTCTTTTTATGATGATAAGTATTGAGACATACACATGTCACTAAACAGCACCAGGAGACATTAGCACCATCTGAGAAGAGGTATTCCCATGATACTTATCATGTAGCACTGAAAAGCATTTGTACCATCTGAGAAGAAGCTTTTTGTGCCCAGGAGACGCCCTCTTTAGCAACAGGAAGTAACTACCTGTTAACTTCCTATTTTAGATAGGGGTCTCTCATGGGCCTAACATGGCTTGGAGGCATGAGCAAAAATACCTCTGTTCCCACCATTTGGAGACCAATTAATTTTTAATTCTTTTTTTTTAGCAAAGTCTAAGGATCAGAAAAATGTCTGGGGCGGCTGCATGCATCTCACACTCTGTACTTTGTCTGTTCCTGCTATAAAGCATTGATAATCAAAACACAGATTGTACAGAAACAAAAAGCAGCTGTAAAAATTGAGATACAGATACTTTAAAACAACAACACTTTAACAATTACATTGAAACCTATTCCTGCGGCCCGGAAAACGAATCAATCTGGGAAGCACCCCGATTGGTGCATCCCCAAGCCGTGGTGGATTTCATAGTAGCGGACTGTGCAGACTTGAATCCATAATCAAATTCCCTTACTTTCCATTCCTCCTTGTGTCATCTCCCTTGTGGTTTCTCTGCAGGAAACCTGACACGGTGAAACAGAAGAACGCTTTCCCACCAAACTTCATCCATTCCTTGGACTCTACGCACATGATGCTGACTGCTTTGCACTGCCACAGGTAAGAAGAGAGGGAGCATGGATACAGGTGTCCTTCTAGCTTAGAAACACAACATTGTCAGGCCCTTCAGATGTTGCTGGACTACAGATCCCATCAGCCCCAGCCAGAAAATCAAAGCTGCAGACTAGCAGCATTGAAGGGGGGCATGCGTTTGCTGTTCTTGCCCTGCTGCAAGGGGGCAGCACAGACATTAACAGGGCTATTTTACTTCCTTTGATTGATCTTCCCTGAAGGATGTCACCTCCTTCAGAGATGTGGTGCTGAGGTACTTTAACAAGATATCTTCCAGCTACTTCAAAGAAGTGGGATGGGAAGAATCAGTTGTTGGTTGTTGTCAAGTTAGCTTTTACTTGTGGCAGCCCTGCAAGACATCCTGTTAACAGATTTGCTAAGGTCTTGCAAACTCAGGGCAGCTGTGACTTGCTTGATTGAGGGCCATGCACACTACATAAATATAACACTGTTATTCCATGTTAATTGCCATTGCTCCCTCCTTTGGAATCCTGGGATTTATAGTTTGGTAAGGCACTGAAGTGCTCTGGCTCAGAATTCTAAATACGCCTCCCTAAACTGCAAATTCCAAGAATCCCTAGGAGGAATCATGGTAGTTAAAAGTGGAATAATCATGTTACAGTTCTGTAGTGCAATGGGACCTTTTCTGTCACCTTTCTTCACTGACCACCTTCCATAACCTGACATAGAAATCAGGTTATGACATATGAAATCAGGTCCTCCATTTGGCAGGGCCTTGTCCTCCTTGGGGGTGGGGACCCCTGGTCACCCTGGATAGGGGCCAGAGGAGGAAGGCAAACAGCCCCATGCTTGAAGGGATGGGGGTGCCTGGAGCTCCAAAGGCAATGCGGAAGGTGCCTCTGGGCCAGTGGCTGTGGCATCTGTGGCACCTGGGGTGGTCTGCCTCTCCTCTGGGTCCTTTGGAGGGGAAGGAGAAAGGAGTCTGTATGGCCCAGATGATTCTGATGTTAGTATTTAATTATATGTGTTTGCACTTAGGATCTTACTTAGCTCCTTCATAGCTGCTCTTCTAGGCCTTAGTCTAGGACTAGGACAAGGACAAGGGAAAATCAGGAGGTTCCTTTTTATTGCTATGTCAAATTGTCCTAAATCAGAGGTGGCAATTGTGTAGCCTGTGGCCTCATGTGGCCCTCTAAAGGCTGACTGGGTGGCCCTTGGCCACCTCTTGGATACTCTCCTCCCTAAACTCAAATCTTTTCTCCACCTGAAGAAAGAAGAGAGATTTGCCCCTCTGGAAGTTTTAGCTTTCAGAAAAGCAGAAATGACCTTCTGGTTGCTTCTCTCAGAAAGGAGCAGGTGTGGCCCCTGGTCTCTTTGTAACTGTCCACTCTGGTGTTAATTCAACTAGACACTTGTGCCAAAAAGTGAGATATTCAGCTCTTCTTCGGTGTAGGTTTCTTCCGTATGGAAAACATGAATCAGACAGGAGGGGCCGTCTTGCAGAGCAGATGTTGGGAATGTTTGGAAGGCCATAGCTGGTAGGAGGAGGTTGCATTTTCCCTCCATTATGATGCTAAACACAGATGAACGTCCAGCATTGGATGCAGCTTGTCCCTTACAAAACTACAGTCTGATAAGATGGGCACGGACAGGAAGAACTGGGGAGGGAAGATGTACTGGTGGTAGGGAGCAAGGATGAGTGTGTCCCATCCTTGTACATAACACTGCTTTGTAGTCTTTCGGATGTATATTGATGACCTGTCTGCAACCTTTTGCTCGCTCCGATTTTAGCTGCAGTCAATAGCTTGGCAATTAAATCTCAGCTCTGCGTGTGGAGAATAGGGAGGCGAAGCTTGAGAGCTTGACTGGCCTGCTGCTTTGTTTCCTAGGCGAGGGTTGACGTTCGTCTCGGTGCATGATTGTTACTGGACTCACGCGCTCACGGTCGATGTCATGAATCAGGTAAGATGGCTCCCCTGCTAGCTCCTTCCCTAATTCCAAGGCAACGCTTGCCTGAAAGTTTAAACTTTTAGTTTCTAAACTGGGGATGGGGTGGTGAATAACTTTGGGTTCCTTTAGCCACCATGGGTCAAACCGTGCCTCCTACGAGATTACCTGGAAACTGTCCTATGTATGAGGAGAGGCTTAGGGAGCTGGGTATGTTTAGATTGGAAAAGAGGAGATTAAGGGGTGACACGGTGTGTGTGTTGTGTGCTTTCATTTTCGACTTATGGCGACCCTAAGGCAAACCTACCATGGGCTTTTCTTGGCAAGATTTCATCAACGATAGTTTGCCATTGCCTTCCCCTGAGGTTGAGAGCATGTGACTGGGTTTGGGGATGGCCACCCAGTCGGTTTCATGACTGATTTGAAGGGATGTCCTATCAAGGCTGGAGTAGGCTTGTTTTCTGCTGCTCCAGAGACTAGAAACATGGAATTTAAGCTACAGGAAAAGAGAGTCCACCTAAATATTAGGAAGAACTTCTTGGTGCAACAGTGGAAGACGCTGTCTTGGAGGGTGGTGGAGTCTCCTTCTTTGGAGGTTTTTAAACAGAGGCTGGATGACAGTCTGCCAGGTGTGCTTTGATTTTGCATGCCTGCATGGCAGAAAGGGGGTTTGGCTAGGCTATGATTCTACCTCTGGTCCCGAAAATCCAGTGTTGATGACTAAAAAAGGTGTTTGTTCTATTATTATTATTATTAACTTTATTTATAAAGCGCCGTAAACCTACATGGCGCTGTACAAAACCAAGTAAAATCAAGAATATAAAAGCCTCCCTATGGCGTACAATCTAGTGGAAATTATGGCCCTTTCAGATAGGATTCTTATGTTTCCCCCCAGTGTGGGGTGCCAGGGGAAACAGAAGAAATGTTCTATATGGCTCATGGTATTTAAAACGGACATACTCTGCTAGCATTTAGGCTCTGTTAATCTGACCCCCCCCCTTGCCCACTGATAAGTGACAGCAATGGGGACCCCTCTTGGCAGTGAGAAGATGCATAACTGCCCATGCAGAGCTAATTCGGCCATCTTGTGTAGTAGAGGCCATTCCAATGGGCAGGGCTTGAAACATTTCATTTACCTGGTAATCTAGATCTGCATTTTTCATACATATTTGTGCATGTAAAGATAGGGCCCTCTTTCTTCCCAGGTTTGTCGTGACCAGTTTGTCGAGCTCCACAGTCAACCCATCCTAGATGACTTGTCTAAGTTCATGCTGCAGAAATACTGTACCTATCTTCCGTAAGTGTTACCATTGCCCCATTCACGTTCTGTTTTCTCCTCTTAAAATACCAATGAGAACATGCCACCCTGCCACCCTAAGGAGGCCTTGAAAAACAAAGTACATTTCCCTTTTATTTTCCCCACATTCATACAATGCACATCAAAAAAAATTATCATTTAAAATCCACAGTTAAAAAAAATCTTCTGGATAACTGTCTTTCTGAAATGAGAAACTTGATTTTTTCCCTGCTTTGCGTTGTAGCATTTATGATTATGCTGTGCGGTTGTCCATGACTTCACTCTTGTGAAACTTTTATATGTCATTCTTGCAGTGTAAACCAAAGCGGTGACTCCTCTGGAGGCAGTGCAGCTTTACATGTTTGCATAAATATGTACTTTTTCATGGGTGGCATCTTTTTTCTCTCCCTCACCATTTTCCCCCAGGGTTGAGTGGAAGAGTAAAAAATCTCTTGAGTATCGAAGGCTCTTACAGCTGCTGTCTAATGTCCCTGAGAAAGGTATGAGGATGAATTGTCTTGATTTGGGAAGGAGGGCAGATATTTTGAGAATCTATGTGGAAGATTGAAGCTGTATTCACAGTAGTCCGTGGTGTGGTTTGTGGCAATCCATATTGTTGTGATGTGTAGTCCTGTCACAAGCCACAGTTCAAACTCCTCATTTGTTGTCAATGTATGAAACTGGATTGTTTAGCTTGTTCTGATGTCCAAACCTAGAACAGTAGCTTGCCCCAGGGAGTTTTGCACATACACCAAAAACCCCTTAGTTTGAACAAAACCCATTTTTTTCACATTTTAAACATGTAATTTTTTTTTGTGCAAAAATGTGCATGCTTTTTTGTGTGCAAAAAATGTGTATGCTTTTTAAATGCAAAGTTTTTTCACAGAGGAATGAGCTTTTTGCACCTCCTTCTCCAAGTTGAGCAATGTGAAAAATGATGGATTAAGAACCGGTTAAAAATTGAAACCATGCAGACATATGGGTTTGTGTAACACCAATTAGTGTCCAGTAGCTTTTGTAAATAGGCAAGTTTTCAGTAACAGCAATGCTGAGACCAGTTGGACCTTTAAGGGAAGGATATTCCATTACTGGGGTGCTAGAGAGAGATGGCCCTCTCCCATGTCCACCCATAATGTATTGCTGTGACTGATGGGACGCAAGAGAGGGTCATTCTAGAAGACCTTATGCTTCAAGATGGTGTATAAGGTATAAGACTACAAACACAGGATTGAGGCCATGTGTGCATTCTTTCCCAATTGTCTAATTTGGCAGGGACAACTCTGATTGATCTTTTCCATCCCACTTTTTCGCCTACCGTTAAAATGTCCTGGTTTCGCTCTCCACCTTACACTTCCCCCTTTGTCCTCAGTTTACTTCAGTTGCCGCAAACGTTGGCATTCAATTAACCCAGCAGGGAGGAGAGGAGGAATTTTGCCTTTCCCAATAGGCTCAGGCAAAAGGAAACTGCTATAACCTCTCCTGGCTTTGTATGTTCTTCTCCATCGAGAACTTTTGCTGTCTGGCCACACTCCACACTCAGATATTGAGTGGCCACGTGTGTCCCAGTTTTCATCTGTGAAATGTTGGAGGGTATGTGTGTGGTCCATATGCCATGTGATTCACAATCCTGAACTCTTCTTCCAACAGACCTCCTAGCTTGGTCTGAGTACGTGAGGTTCAAATGGTATTCCCCTCGGTCCCGTAACAGTCCACTTTCAGGGTTACAAATCCAATCCAAAAATTCCATTCCCGGAAAGAGGAATTGTTTGTGGGGACACGATCTATGTGCTTCCATTATCCTTCCCCTACCTGCCCTTTCTCTCCCATCACCTCCCTTCGCAGACATCTCATAGCGCTCTTCTTTAATCTTATATTTTCAGTTGAGCCACTTTAATCTCCTAGCTGCCTTTTTAGTTTGCTTCTCTGTTTATTGGCAACAGAAGATACATAGCATCTGGCTTAGTAATTGGCCAGATCCAAGCAAGACCCAAGTAGAGGATTGTCCTCACAGGCTTAAGCTGCCCTTCTGTTCCCCATTTGTAAATTGTAAGGATGGCATGTAATCATGACAAAATCCCTCAGTGTGGTTGAATCTTGTTCGGTGGTTCAGACAGCTATGCCCATTCCTTGGCTGCTCTCTTCCATACCCACCTCTCAGTTTTCCATTCCTGCTGCCCCAGCAACACACAGCATTCTGTGGCACTCTTGGTCTCAGAGCTTGGAAGCCTTTTATCTCCCATGCTGGCTAGGGAGTTTGGGGATGACAGTCCCTAATGTTCTGGATTTATGTTTAAAAATGATGTGTTTATTAGAGAAATTAAGATGAGGTAGATTCTGGAGGCCAGAGTTGGAATCCCCACTCGGCCATGAAACCATGAAACACTCTCAGCCTCGGGGAAGGCAATAGCAAACATCCTCTGAAGAAACTTGCCAAGAAAACCCCATGATAGATTCACCTTTGTTGTTCTGTGCCTTCAAGTCATTTCTGACGTACGGCAACCCTAAGGGCTTCCTTGCCAATATTTGTTGAGAGGAAGTTTGCTATTGCCATTGCCTTCCCCTGAGGCTGAGAGCATGTGACTTGCCCAAAGACACTCAGTGGGTGTCATGGCCAAACAGGGAATCAAACCCTGGTCTCCAGAGTTGCAGTTCAACACGCAAACCACTACACCACACTGGCTCTCAGGCTATCATAAGTCAGAAGCAACTTCAACAAGAGTTGCTCAAAGGGTATGTGAGGCCCGGGTCCACAACACACTGCAGAAATAATCCAGTTTGAGACTGCTTTAACAGCCCTGGCTCAGTGCTAGGGAATCCTGGGAATTGTAGTTTATTGTGGCACTAGATCTCTCTGACAGAGAAGGCTAAATGTCTCACAAACAACAGTTCACATAATTTCCTAGGATTGAGCCAGGGCAGTTATGGCCATCTCCAACTGGATTGTTTCTGCAGTGTCTTTTGGATCTTGGAGGTCCTGATCTTCCCTCCTCCTCCACCTCCCAAATTTTCTTATTGAAAGAAAGAAGTTGGCAGCATCAGCTTTTGTATCCAGCCTATTTCCAAGGTCAAAACCAGATTTGTTAGACACAGATCAATTAGGTTAAGATTAGGATTGAGAAATGTTAGGAGAGTTAGTCAGATCAGGGCTCAATATTAGTTAGACTCAGCTCAATTAGTTGGAATGAGTGTTGGGAGATGTTAGAGGTTCAGGGATAGAGACTAGTTAGGTCAGTTGTTAGGATCAGATTGAGACTGTTGTATTTTGGCCACATAACAAGAAGATACTGATTACTAGTAGAAAGAAAGGAAGACCGCATGCCAGATGGATAGACTCAATCGGAGAGGTGACAGGCATGAATTTGCGAGAACTAAGCAGAGAAGTGGAGGATAGACTATCTTGCAGATTTCTCATCCACTGGGTCCCTGTGAGTCGGGATCAGCTTGAGGGCAGTTAACAACAACAACAAGCATTAGGTAAGAAGCTGCAACTGTGTGCAGAAACCACACCTGGAGAGCAACATGGTTCCCACCTTGGGCTAGGATTTGTCACAGCGGAGCGAAGTAGCAGTCGCCAGGCTGTCTGAAAGACAAAATCTGCCTTCCTGTACTCTCATCCCTAGCGTGATCTGTTGCTGCTCTCAGTAGCATCCCAGCAGTCAAACAAGGGCCTCCTGAGGTTAACCATGGCTGGTTGCCCAGTTTATTCTCGGTTGCTTTCTAAGGGCTTAAAAAAAGTCTTTAGGGCCCCCAAGATTTATTATTTTTAAAGGAAAAAGATTTGTTTGATTTGATTCTGAATGCTCTGGGCACCAGTTACAATTTTTAATTTTGTCGACTGTGGGTTTTTATGTGGTGTTTTGAATGGCGGTTGCTTTCTTACATTGCTGGCGGCAGGGTGGGAGTATTGTACTGAAATAATATATATGGAAGAATACATCTTTTGCAAAAAGGCAAGAGAACTCAATAATAATTTGTTTCACTCTTTACTGTTGGAATCATACAGAAGAGACATTGCAAGTGTCTCCTAACCTAATCCCTGCCATTCAGGAACACATAGCTCAAGCACTCCTGTTATTTATTAATGTGATGATCCCACCTTGAAGCTGGAGATCAGGGTGTAGACCAGGGGTGAGCAAAGTGTGACCATATTTAGCCCCAAGGCTATATTTCTGACCCTCAGTCTCTCCAGGCTCCCCTTTTTATGGCCAAAAAAGGGATTTGCCACTTCTACAAGACTTGAGGAGTGGCTGTTTATCTTCCAAACAGATTGCAGCCACCCCTGCAGTGTGTGGCATTTTAAAATAGCATAAAAAAAGAGAGAGGTGAGTGAATATCTGTACCTTTCCATGGTTTGTGGGGGCAGGATTGCATTTTTTATCAATCCATGCAGCTCACGGAAGGTTTTGGCATAGACATTTGACCTATCGTAGTTACCCACCCCTTTCTAACAGTAAACCACTGAAAGGAGGCAACCAGGCTCCCTCCAAAGCGGCCCCCAAATCCCCATCGAAGCTTCAATCCTGCTTCACAGTTGGGTGGACCCATGTGCAGCTCTGCAGGTTTCAGTTTGGGCAATCAGCCAGAAGCACCAAAGGAAATACATAAGCAGTGGTTTTTGGTACATTCCAAAATGGCTCCCTTGCCACCACAAGATATGATGCGAGTGGCAGTGCTACGTGCCAGTGTCTTAAAGTTTCTAACCAAGAAGAGGGCAGCTTTTAAAACTGAAGTTCTCATCCTAACATCTCCTGATATCTCTTTTTTCCATTTTCAGGTGACTTTGATCTAGAGAAGGTGAAGGAATCAACCTACTTCTTCAGCTGACCTTGGAGGATGGTCCTTGGGCGTTCCTTCCTGACGCTCAATCCATCAGTGTCTTTGCTTGGGCTCAAACCAGACTGTGCTACTCTGGGGTGAAAGCAAAGAGGAGTCCTCACTCCATCAGGACTCAGAGTTGCCCCATTTAATTTCCTCCTTCCTCCATTTTCTCTCTGCATCCCAGGTGGCAATTTCTAGACCAACCAGAAGCACTACCCATAGCAAGAGGATGCCAAGTCTCCTGTGGGGATGTGTGTGTGTGGGCAAAGATTGGCAAAGTGAAGTCTTCAGATGTTGGGCTGCAACTCCCATCAACCCTAGCCAGCATGGCTGGTGGTCAGAGCAATATCTGTCTATACAGATATTGTATATTGTATATATTGGAGTGGGGAAAATACAAGGGTCTAGATTTTGCTGGACGGCTGCTTCCTTGTGCCTTAGCTATCAAAGCTAAGGGTGAGGGATGCTGGGAGTTGCTGTCCAAGGACTTCTGGAAGGCTACAGTTTACTCAACCCTTCTACTACTAGCACATCCTTTGTGACATTGTTTGAACCAGGGCAGGTGTAAGGTGGGCTAGGTGCAAAGTATGCATGCCAGTGAAAGCCATTGTGTTGTATTGACCATACAAAGAGCTGTTCTGTTATAGGTCAGGACTTCTTAGAACCCCCACCCACCCATCCAATGTGATCTGTACCCTATTGCCTCTCTCATACAGTGCCAGTGCTTGGATTATTGGGACCTGGGAGAGAAGTTGGGGCAACCCTTAGTCAAACACATAAACTTTGTCCCTAGACTTTACCAAGGGTAGTGGACAGAGTGTGGTCTGTAGGCTGTATGCACCCCTCAGGAATTACATTTCTCTCTGTAGACCCTAAATGCCTTTGGGGGCATGGCGGTCATTTTCATAATGTGCTAAAGTGCCTCTGGGGTTTCCTTATTTTTCATTGCCCTCCCTTCCTGCATTGCAGTAGGGCTTTCAAAATTCTGCTTCCCTTTTGCCAGATTCCTAGAGGAATGAGACAGGAGCAGGTCTGTTTGGATCACTTTTGGGTCCCAAGTCGGACCACAGTGGAGAACAGTCTTTCCTTCACAGCTTCAAAAAGTTCCGTTTTTTGAGACTGCAATGTGATGCAGGAACCATTTGCAAAGGGCAGTATTTTTTTGTGCGGGGAGAGAAGCATAACACAAGCACACTACCTCTTCTGGCTTTATGGCCTTGCCTTGATTCCTCCCATGTCATTCTTTTGCTCTTCTGCTACCAGAGCAAACCACACGGGAGTAGTTTCTTCTTCCCTACCATTGCTGTGTGCAGATCGGGTCCTTTGGGAATATAGTTTATCTCCTCCAGTTTTCCCTTTTTAAAGAAAACTTCTTTCCCCACCTTTTTTGTTATCTAGCCTTTGTGGCAGATGTGGAGAATCTACATCTTTAGATATGGTTGGACTCTGTTTCCACCATGCCCAGAAAACACTGCTAAGGGTCAGACAGGATAGGAGTTGTAGTCAAGCAGTATCTAGTAGAGGGCTGCAGATTTCCTCCACTCCTGATTTTACAGGACGGTTATGTTTTGGGCAGGAGGTGGCTGCCATGTGTTTAAGAGCCACTACTGTATTAAGCAACTGTAAATAAAATTAATTGTTTGAAAAGTGGTCTACATTTCTGTATTGGTCGGTCGTTCCTAGTCCACATCAGTGGGATAAAGTGTCTGTCTGTTGAGCAAAGAGATGGTGGACAGCTCCTCCAGTTTTTGTTGAAAAATGATTCCCATCATCCCCAGGGATGTTCAGATTTGGAGTCCAGCCACATCTGGAGGAGGCAGCACTCCCTCAACCCTGTGCTAAGAGCATGAGGTTCCTTCAAAGACAAAAGCTGTTTCATGCTTCCACAGCAGCTAAAATTAGATTGTGGCTTCTTAAGGGAAATGCCCATTTGCTCTCTGGAAATGTTGGAGTGACTATCTGATTGAGGCTATAAATAGGAGGTTTTAAATGTAATTTTTCCTGTCTTCCCCCCTCTTTTCTCTGTTTGATAAGTGGCTTAAAACCTCTTCATAAGTGACACAGATCCATTGCTCCGCCAAGTCCTCTCTTGTACAGACAGGCCAGATGGGGAATGTTCTGGCGTACTGCAGCGTGACCAAAAAACTAAATTGGTGGGCAGGATAGCTTATTTATTTATGAATTGAAATATTTATTATCTCACCTTTTCCCCCTCAAAAAAGACCCCCCCCCCCCCGAGGCAATTGGCAGCCGTCACTCAGAACAAGAATATAAAAACGGCCAAGTCGTAAAGACGAAGATCAAATGGCAGCATCGATTGATAAAATGTAGTTGTTACTAAAGTACCTGCTGTGTCCTGAACAAGAGTTGGAAACACACGAAATGTTCTTTTTCTGAGTCTGTTTGGCACAGAGGTGGGCACCGTGGGAGGCTAAGGGCTTGGAAGGCCATTCCACACGCACCCCACCAAAATGTAAAAGATCTGGTTCACTTCCAGTTTAGAAAAAAAAAAAAAAAAGGCCTCTTCTTGGTCTAAATTGCTCTCTGGAAAGTCAGAAAACACTTTGCTCACCCCTGGTTTGATTCATTATTGCTAACCCTGGATGGTAGCAGTGCTCAAGGGTTTTGCAAATGTGGTCTTTCCTGTGTATCAAGGATCAATTCCATCCAAAGCAACTGCTCTCTTAACTATGGCCTTACAAGGCAAAGCAAGGCTCCAGTCCCCAAGGTTCTCAGTAACAGGTAGATTTAAATAGGAATACAGTATACTGATTTGCCTTCTACTGATTCAGACCATTCATTTAACCATTACTCTGGTGGCAATGGGTCTCCAGTTTTTCAAGCAGGATACTTTTCAACCCTGAACCTGAAACTTTCTGTGTGCAAAAAGGTATCCCTCTACCTATTCCCCATTACTTAGAATCATAGAGTTGGAAGAGACCCCCAAGCGTCATCCAGTCCAACCCCCTGCCATGCAGGCATATACAATAAAAGTGCTCCAGACAGATGGTGAAGGAGGCAGCAGATTCCACTGTTGAACAGCTCTTACTGTCATGAAGTTCTTCCTAATACTTAGGTGGGATTGCTTTTCCTGTAGTTTGCATCCATTGATCCATGACCTACTCTCTGGAGCAGCAGAAAACAAGCTTGCTCCATCCTTAATATGATACCAGATATTTAAACAGTGATCATATCACCTCTTAATCGTCTCTTCTCCAGGCTAAACATACCCAGCTCCTTAATTCTCTCCTCATAGGGCCTGGTTTCCAGACCTGTTGGCCTTTCCCTAGTAAGCTCTTTAACCGATGACTAAAGGCTGGAAGACTCAGCCTAAGGCAGAACTCCAGTGGTAGGAGATTCCACAAGTGAGGTGCCACTTCTGAGAAGGCCCTTTCTGGTACGTGTCCTCAGACCATCCCATAGGGAGTGAAGAAAGGGCAGAGATAAGATATCCAAGCACTAAACTTTGGGGAACAAAGGCGGAGCCCCTCCATCTGAAGAAGTAGGCTTAAGTCTACAAAAGCTCATGCTACGAACCTCTTATCTTTCAGTTAGTCTCAAATGGGCTGCAGGATCCCTTTGCATACATTTTTCCAGATACTCTTCCAGCCAGAGGTGATGGGACTTGCAGTCTGATGTTGGGAGAGTCTTCCCATTGTTTAGGGCTCTAAAGGAAATTCTAGCCTTGATTTGACATTGGCTCGGCTCACCGATGGCATTGATGTTTAGATTATAATCTTTGGAGGAACCACTTGCCATTTGGAGAAAGTAACTTCTCCCCTTTTTATTTTTATTAGTTTCCTTTATAGCCCTACCTTTCCTCCAATGATCCCAAGGCAGCATATATGGCTGCCTTCCTCTTTGCTTTGTTCTCGCAGCAACCTTGTGGGATAGAAAAGGTTGAGAGTGTGTGACTGGCACTAGGTCACCCAAAGAGTTTCATGGCTGGAAGGGACTGGATCTCCC
The DNA here is from genome assembly GCF_019175285.1 of Sceloporus undulatus. NCBI lineage: Eukaryota > Metazoa > Chordata > Lepidosauria > Squamata > Phrynosomatidae > Sceloporus > Sceloporus undulatus. The sequence continues at coordinate 27,964,340 of NC_056528.1, forward strand.
AAGCTTCAGCCCATCACTCTAACCAGTGTACTGTACTGTTTAGCCAACTGGAGCTCCTGGAGAGGAGGTACTAAACCTGCTTGAGATTGCAGGAATATAGCCTTTCATTGTAAAAGCTTCCACACGGAATCCTATTGTAATGGACAATGAAATTATTTTCCCAACGAGGGTTGACTGCCCCTGTATGTGGAAGCTCCATTTCAAGCTGTTGAACCTCATTGTTCTATTCTTCACAAATGCATCTCATTCTAAGAAAATTTAAGATACCCGTTCTAAGATCACGGGGGTGTCGGGAAATGTTACCAGCTGGATTGATGCTTTGGGCCAAAACAAGTTTTGGAAAGAAGGGTTGATGTTGGCTTTTTTTCCTTTCTTTGTTTAACTTCTTTTTTGTTGTTGTTTTGTTTGTTTTAAATAACTAATTTGCTTCTTTCCTTGCGGCTGAAATCAGAATGATTTAGCATTATGTCTGCCAGCCGTAGCTTCAGGAACAGGTGTCTCCTTAGGAAGCTGTACTCCGGCGGGTAGCAATTGCTGAGCGTAAAGAGAGAGGACACTATGAGTTCATAGGAGGCAGCCAGAGGACCCTCGGCATACTGTCCATGGCTGTTGTTTCCATGACTAGCCCTTCTAAATCTGAGCATTTTCCTTCAGAACAAGTGAGCACCATAATGACATGTTGTAGCATGGCATCTCGCACACCTTGAGGACTGGGGTTTTGTTTTGGTGTTAGAGGAGAAGTGCTCCCATGCTAGGTTTTATTTCTCAGAAGGCAGTAGGAGGCACAAGGCCCATGGTTCCTGCTGGCTGGGGATGATGGGTGATGCAATAGGACACCTCTGAAGGGCACTGCTTATGTTGGCTGGGGATAGCTGCAGGTTTCCTTCATGATCATGTCTTTTAAAATTGATAAGATATGATTAGATAGATAGATAAGCCAGCATGATGTCGTGGTTTGAACATTGGACTATGGCTTTGGAGACCAGGGTTCAAATCTCAGGTCGTCCACGCAAACCCACTGGTGACCTTGGCCAAGTCATGCTCTCTCAGCCCCAAAATGGCAGTGGCAAACCCCCTCTGAAGAAACCTTGAGATAGGCTCACCGTAAATTGGGAACAACTGGAAGGCACACAACAAGAACACACATGTATAGACACCAAAAAAGCCTAACTTGCTCACCCCCATTTCAGCTGTGGCCCTTGTAATTTGTTTTGTCTATTAAGTTCTATTTTAAACTGTTAAGTTGTTTAATTGTATTTTAGAGGTGGGATTGTGAAATGGGAATGTATGTTTTAATCTTGTAAGCTGCCCCGGTTGTGTTGCACAGAGGGGCAGGATAAAAATAAATTTTTTTATTATTATTATTATTATTATTATTATTATTATTATTATTATTATTAACACACACATATACAAAGCTGCTTTGTCATATCTGGTGGCAATGAGTTCTACAAACAAAAATTGTATTCAATGCAGATTTAAAATATTCAGCGGGAAGAGATGTTTTCCATTGGTCAGCCCTCTCTGCACTCCCCTATTGATGCCCCGGCTTAAAGTGGTGTCAGATTGCATTATTTCTACGGTGCAGATGCACTCGACAGCCTTTGGACACAGAGCATGGATTCATCCAAAATAACAGCGCTCCCTTTCCTTTGCTTGCAGGGTCACTATCAGCTAGGCCCAATAGAAACAGACACCAGGGATGGGAGGGATAGACAGTCCAAGGAAAGCCAGACGGTGGGACGTGCCAAGGAAAGCCAAGCAGGTTCCTTGCAACTCGGAAGCCTGTTTGCAACCTAATTGGTCCATTTTTATAACGTAAAATATTCCACTGGCAGAAAGATTCAGAGAAGAAGAGAGAGGGATGGTGAGGATAGCTTTGGCATGGCACCCAGGCCAGTATGGAACAGCGCTGCATTGCTTGATTTTGCTGCCTGTTATCTATTTTATTTCTTACCCACATCTCTTCATGGTTCGAGACAGATTACAACATAGTTGAGCACAACCATTACATAAAATACACATATTAAGCTTCATCTCTATGCAATATTTATATTGCAATACATAGGACAGTAATTAAATATAAAATTCATAATTAAAAATGCAGTGGTCCAGATGTGGGCTGTAACAACCAGTGCTGATGGGGCTATTGGAAGTTGCAGTGCAACATCTGGAGGGCCCACCCAACCTATAATACAGATAGTGTAAGAGTATTAGTTTAAAATAAGTTGAGACTATACAGTGTATGGTCTTCCTGCCTCTGACCTATATCAAGGCCAGGCAATCGACTTATGGCAACCCTATGGCAAACGTATCATGGGGGTTTTCCATTTGCTTCCACTGAGGCTGAGAGAATGTGACTTCCCCAAAGTCATCCAGGTCTTGTTTTGCTCTGTTTTCTTACTCCTTTCTTTTCTAACTGAAGACATCAATGGTTGCACATCCCAACCCATTGTGTCTACGTAATATCCCTACAATGTGTGACTGGCCCATGAATGGGAGGTTTTGAATTTGGGTCCCTGAAAATCGCACTTTTACACTCAAAACACTACGTCATACTGACCAGAGAATGCATGGCCCTCCAGATTTAATTCTGTGTTAATGTACAATTTTGGTATGCTTTTAAGTGTACTGGTTTTTTAAATGTGAGCTGCCCTGAGTCTCAGTTTGGGGGAAAGGCAGGATATTAATAATATTAATAATCATCATAAGAATGAGGATGATGTTGGACTGCATCTCCCATCAGCCCTACCCAGGATACCTAATAGTGATGGGTGATGGAAGTTACAGTCCAACAACTTCCAAATTACATTCCAGCAACATCTCCCAGGCCTTCTAGAGATGTTTCTGTAATGCAAGTCCCAGCAAACGTTAGTCAGCCAAAGAGTGCTGGGTGTTGTAGTGTAATAATAACTAGGGAGGCCTTCATGATTCCTAACCCCACATTAAGGAACTGGGGAGAAATGTTAAAAAGTGCCTCAAGTTTACCTCCCTTTGGTAACTCACTTCCCCTCAGTTAAGCTGTCTGTAAAATGGGACTCCAAGCTCCAAAGCAAAGCGCAGACAACTCCCCTAAGGTCAGAAATATCTAAATTTGGTGCAGAGTGAGCTATAAGCAAGAGACCATAATGCAAGCGGATGTTTTCCCAGAAGAAATGATCATCTCAAGACCAGTCCCTCCACCTTTTTGAATTATTATTCACAAATTTTGGAAACGGCTTCCCATTTGCGTTTCAAATTAGGCTGATCTGCATCTCGGGACCTGAGTCTTACGGGCTGTGACACTAATACTGTTTCCACTTGTCATCTCTTCTCGAGGCCGGCGGTCTAAATTGGGAGACCAAAAAAAGGGTACATTTTCCACTGGGAAAGGATCGAAACCCTGCGGGATCCGGTAGTTGAAGACACAATTTGGGAGTTGTGTTAGCAGCAATCCAATGCCAGGGAGGCAGCCATGCCAGTCTGCTGCAGTAGAAGCTGAAGCAAAGTAGCCACAGCACCATTGAGGATAATAGGTCATTGCACTTCTTTGCCTGGGTCCAATATTATTATTGTTGTTGTTGTTGTTATTGTTATTAGCTGCTCTGAGAGCCTTTGTAGCTGAAGAGTGGGATATAAATACTCTAAAATAATGATGATGAGAATGAGAATGATGTTGTTCTTATCATCACCTTTATTCAAGTCTCATCTATTCCCAAGACTGGGACTAAAAGCGGATTACACATTTAAAGAAATACAATTAAAAATAGACAAAGTGAACATTAAAACCCAATTACCGTAAGCGGTTAACCATATTACACTCTTCTTGCTGCCGCTGTGTGCCTTCAAGTCCTTTCCGACTTAGGGCAACCCTGTCATGGGGTTTTCTTGTCAGGTTTCTTCGGTGGGTTTGCCATGGCCGTCCTCTGAGGCTGAGAGAGTGTGACTTGCCCAAAGTCCCCCGGTGGGTTTACACGGCTGCCATAGTCCTAACACTCAAACCACTGCTCCACGCCGTCTCTTTATTACGCTGTAGAAAAGATCTACAAAAAGATAAAACAATACTGTACAAGTCAAAACAATACAGTAGTTACAGCCCTTTGGTTTAAAGCAGTGATTCCCAAACTTTGATCCTCCATGTTTTGGACTTCAGTTCCCAGAAGCCCCAACCAGCTTGTCCCATAGTCAGGGATTCTGGGAGCTAAAGTCCAAAACGTCTGGAGGACCAAAGTTTGGGGATCACTAGTTTAAAGCATATAAAGGTGTCAGGACCAGTTTATATGGTCTGTCAGGTTATTCAGACAGTGAAAATAATCCAGCTAAAATCTGGGTTGAATCTTTGTTGTTCACCTGCAATTTCAATGCATCCAATTAAGGTTTTTTGGGGGGCATCGATGTCAGGTTTTTCCCGAGATTCGGATTCTCGGCTGGTGAAAAACCGATGAGAATAGACCCCAGGAAAAAACTCTGCACACCTTGAATGTGCTTCGAATACATTTGCATCATCGACTCCATTTTCATTCGAGCGTTGACACATGTAAGCAACAGAACTTGCAGAGATGTGGTTCCACAGTGCGAACAACAAATCTGGAATACGTGAGATTGTTTGCATAGTTGCGCTAAAAACCACAACATGTGAATGGCACCTCAGTTAGCCTGGCCATAAGTCATACAGGTTTTTCTAAGTCATAACCAGCACTTTGAATTTTGTGGTCAAAGGCTTTCATGGCTGGCATCCATAGTTTTTTGTGGGTCTTTTGGAGTAGAACATGGCCACATAAACCAAAAACTCCACAAAAAATTGGCTCTTGTATTCATTATTGCATCCAACTTTTGTATCTTCCTCTTTCTCCTTGACCTTCCTTCCATCCTTCTGCCTTGTCTCCCCGTTCTCTTTCTTCTCTTTTCCTTTCTCTTTCCTCTACACCAATCTCTCCGTTTTCTTCCTTTTTGATTTCCCCCCAGTTTTTCTTCTTCTCCTGACCTGTACTATACAATTTCCTTGGCTCCTCATTTCCTTCTTCTGCCCTTGTCCTTTGTCTCCTCTCCCCTTCCTTCCATTCTACAAACCTCCCTTATTTTCTTTCCTTGAGCTCTTCTCTTTCTTTTGGCCTTTTAATTGCTTCCTCTTCTTATTTCCTTTCAGCTTCTGCTCCTTTTCCTCACTCCATCCCTTTTAAAAGACTTCTTAACCTTTCTCCCTCTTTCTTTCCTCCCAACTTCCACTTTTTTTCTCTTTCTTACATCTTCTTGCTATTGTCCTCCCTCTCTCCCAACCTTTTCTTATTTCCTTCCCTTCTCCTTTTCTTTTTACTGCCCAATTTCCTTCTCTATGTCCTTCCAGCTTGCCTTCCCCTTCCGTTTCCCTTCCTTTTAAAAACTCCTTTCCAACCTTCCCTTCCTCATTTTCTCCCACCCATCTTCCCCTTTCCATTGTCCTTCCAGTCTCCTTTTCCTTGCTCTCTCCTTCCCTCCTTTTAACCTCCCTTCCTAATTCCTTCTCTTCCTGAGCCTTTCATCTCCCCTTCTTGAACCCTCTTTCAATCACTCCAACCTCTCCTCTTCCTTCCACCCCTCTTTCCTTGCCTCCTCACTTCCTTTCCCTTCCCACTGTCCTTCCTTTCTCCCAATCTCCTTCCTTCTTTCCTTGCCTCTTCCTCTTTTTTGGCTTCTGTCCCATTTCCTCCTTTCTCTCCTCACTCCTTTTCAGCAACTCCTCTGCAACCTTCCCTTCTTCCTCCCACCCATCTTTCCCTCCCTCCTCCTTTTGTCCTTCTTTGCTCCATCTCATTTGTCCTTCCTTCTCATTTCCTCCTCCTCTGTCCTTCCATCATCCCCTTCTCCTCTTCATTCCCTCCTATCCATCATTTCTTTCCATCCTCATTGCCTTCCACATCTTTCCACCATTTTCTCCATGTCCCTCCTCTCTTTTGACCGTTCCATTTCCTCCTCCCCTTCTTCCTCCTC